>NW_027498834.1:0-137217 GCF_021521415.1 Bidens hawaiensis | reverse complement strand
GTGGCCAACTGTGATTAGTTTACCATGTTACTTTCTATGTCCTATACACTTCCCTTTGTGAGTCCACTAGTGCTAGGTTATATTTTTAAAAGGTTAGACAAACAATCAAACATTTCATATTGTTGGGTCCATATTTGGTGGTTTGTACTTAGTTATGTGTTTATTGGGCTAGGCTACGGGTTAGCTATGTAAACCGAGAACTCTAAAGAGTTCTCGGTGGGCTTGTGATTAATATGGGCCTAGGTGTTTGTTTTCCCTATATATAGTTTACATAATGTATAGGGTGTTGGTTGTTCACATTGAGAGAGGTTGAACACTTTGAGAGCCACCATTACTCTAAAGAGCAATACCGGTTTGTGTAATCTCATGTACCAGACAGTTTAATAATATAATCGTGTGCATTTGGAGTATTACATCATGTTCATCATATTCATACTGTTTATCATTGTTCCTGAATCACCACGTTAACTAGATTCCTCATATTTGACGAGTGTTGGTTGATACAAAAAATACAACTTGATAAAAAAAAATCTAACTCTTTTATCAGGTAACATTAATCTCATGTATACAAACCTAACAAATAAAATCAAATTGTTTTGTATACATTTCATAAAAAAATAAAAAAAAATAATAATAAAAAACTAGCTAGAGAAAACATATAGTACTTTTTAATACGTGTAAAAAAAATAAACAAACTTTTGATAAGATCTTAAAGAAATAAAATAATAAAATCAATAACAAAAATATATAAAAACAGTATAACAAAAATAAAAATTTAATAGTTTTTTATTTGATATTTTAAGAGAATTATAAAATAAAATAAGAGGGACTAACATGTTAATTACAAATGTTAAGGAAAAATGAAAGTTAAAAGGATATATGAATAACAAGAAATGGGGGTACGTTTAGTATGACCTCCTTCTTAACCCGATCAAAATCTACTACTATGTAATTTTGTTTCATTAATGTTTTTCTAGGATTATCTTTTATAATTATTGGAAATATCTTTTCTGTGAAAAAAATAGGAAAAGAAATTATATTTTCGTCGTTGTATATTAATTATTTGTTTTGGTGGTAGGAAGTTGGACCTGTTAGGTGTCCCACTCACATTACTGTTAAGTGGTACGCTTTATCCAACTATAACTTATGTATGGTTAATTTTGATATATACAGTAGGTTTGAAATTATCGGTGTGAAATTTTCTTCTCCGAACCGACCAGAAAAATAAACCGAAACTGAACCGGTTTAAAACCGATTATGTAGAAATCGGTTTGGAACCGACTGAAACCGTAGGTTTGGAACTGGTTTGTAATTTTCTCCCCCAAAACCGGTTAACCGAACCGAAATCGGCCAACACAGGACAAAAACTGGTCAAAACCTGAACCGAAATAATCTTAACTTGGTCAAGAAACCGGTTTCAACCCGAACCAAAACCGATCATAAACCGGTTTTGAATGTCATGTATGATAAGTAAGCTAGAAGTCACTCAACAATATTTACTTGAATATAAATGTTATGCATTATAAGTAAGCTAGAACTCACTCAACAATTGTTTAGTTTAATATGCATATAAAGTAATTAGTTGGTTAGCGTGAACAAGGATGTGTATGACAGGCACTAAAGCAAGGCTACCTGGCAAAAATTGGCATCCCGAAATCTATGTTTAATTCTTTTAATGTTAACGGAACTTTGTTGGTGTATGGATTTGATACCTTTGCTTAAGGATGATGGGGCATGTTTCGAATGTTTCCGCTTCATGTTTATGCAATTTCTCATATTTAATAACTATATTGCATATGTAAACCCAAATGTTGAGAACCCCCTGAGTTCGGGGCATTTCAACGATTGAGCCAACTATGTCTATGTAATGATCCTAACCCTAACCCACATGAGCTGACCAAGTTTATATCTTTAGCCATTAAACCCAATTGGTCTTTTATTTCTCCACCTCTCCCTCAAATCCTTGGAAAAAGACCCTCCGCATTATTTCCAAACTATCAATAACCTATACCGTGCTTGATATAAGGAAAAATAGTACGTACGTCAATAGCCGGTCCAAAGCTTATTTAATCAACATTACTCTACCTCCAAACAAAAAAAATTTCCGTTACCATATACACAGACGGTTTATAAAAATATCAAAGACCGGTTTCCATGACCTATCCAAGTTCATATCCAGCCCAACTTGTACACACGATGTTTGAAAAGGAAGGAACAACCTTTAATTACATCAAAATATCAAAGCTAAATTTTGCAATCCCAAATAAGAGGCCCGGACACCATCTAAAGATATCTAAGGATACGCACGAGGTTTAGCTCATTTAGTTTCTCCAAAGCCCCAAGGAAAATGATGTCGTCCGCATATAAAAAAATGTACAAGAACCAGCCCATTGGTAGTACATGGATCACCAAATAAGCCCGCTTAATGAATTCAGAGAGAGCTTTCATGGCTGAAGAAACACGGATCTACTCCCCTTGACGGGTCTTAGATCCAATGAGTCCACAGGGTAGGGTACGATTAACTGCCAATACGATATAAACACAATCCCCAAAGTCCAATGACGTGAACCTGCAAAACAGACACCGTGAGCTCGTTACGGGAAGGATAAGAGGGGGGGTGTCTTCCCGTAACCACCCTCCAGCGTGAGAATAAGTACAATTCTGATAAAGATAATGCACTTAGGAAAATAGTGAAAGTACTGTAGGAGTGAATATCAATACCTCATGATGGTTGAGAATGTATTTTTAGCCGAATAGTGTGGGAAGATGATTGGGCCAGCTGTCCCTTTGGAAGATGCTCTCGTAACCACCTGGACACGTGTCCTCATTCGATAGGTTCAGTTTATACGTTGCATGTGCATGTATAACAACCTGTACACATGTCTTCACAGGATAGGATGGTAGACAACTCTAGCCATGTGCACGGTTATAACGGTCTGGCTAGGTGTCCTTTACTGATTGGCTGAGAGGTCACGTATTTCTCAAGAAAGCATCTTGGTTGATCTTCTAGAATGTTATTGGTTAATGACAGCTGTCCCTGGGCATTTCCTCATGATTATTTACGCGGACGGATACTCTGTCTTGCGGATGACTTCTGAGGGTGCTAGGATGCTTCCGCATATACTGTGAGGGTGCTCCTTCCTCAAATAATTATGCGGGTGATCCATATGTCCCGCGGGTGCCTTATGAGGGACTTCTGATTGACCCGCGGGTAATACTTAAGGGTATTTGGGTCTTCTCCGTACCCTACCTCTATAATGGCAATAATGAATAAGAACGGTGATAATGGGTCTCCATGTCTTAATCCGTAAAACAAGGTAACTCGTACGTAGGAGACCCTTTTACCCGAACCAAAGGCGCACCCGATTGTAATACCGCCATGATCCATTTTCTCCATTTTGGAAGGAAAATTTTTAGCCCCATAATATCATCCAAGAAATGCCAGTTTAACGAGTTAAATGTTTTGTCCTTGTCCCCTTTGAATACCACACCCTTCGCTATCTCTAGCAGGACATCCATAATGCTTCTTCCGTACAAGATAGCCGTTTGTTCCTCTGAGATCAATTTATTAAGTACTCCCTTAAATCGATTTACCGAAACTTTTGACAACACTTTGTTGATAGACCCAATGAGGCTTATCGGACGGAAGTCATATAAGAGCAGGAAAAAACGTTGTACACCCGCGATTTAAAGAACCGCACATATAAAAGTGCTCAAAATTTTTATCAAAACCCAACTGAAACTAAGCCTAGCACCTCTCCACAAATGGAAAGTAAAATCTTCCAGCTCGGGGATCACTCCCGATCATACTCCCAAATAGCATAGTCAATCTTAGACGAGGAGAATGACATTACGCGAGAGTCCGCCTCCTCATCGGAGAGAACAGAGAGATTAGGGCATAATAAGTGAGGCCTCGAACTGTTCTTTATAACCTGTTGGATTGTTTGTCCACAAACTATCGAAGAAACTAGATGTTGTTGATATAATTAGCGTTCATGATGCCATGGAAGAAACTAGAATGAATTCTCGTCGCCATCCGAAGCCCATTCAACCCTTGATTTTTTTCGACCTTCGGTTTCCTTAAATCTTCAACTCCACCACAAACTTTTTACTTTAAGCCCTTTGTTCCATTTCCGAGTGTACTAATTTGTGTTGTTCCTTATCTTTTTAACCCGTCCTTTAAGCCATTTAAGCTTTGTAGCCAAACCTGAATCGGCTGAGCCAGATTATTTAAAAGATCAGCAAAACAAACACCGGGAATTCGAGCCGAGAGTTAAAGAATTCAATGCGGATATGACCATAGTCCATTGGCAGTACCGTTGATAAGAGTAATCGGCAATGATTGGATCTATCCTTATCTAGGTTAGTTAAATACTTAAATAGGCCAGTGGTCATATATCAAGAAAACTATTACTCACCAAGCACTGATCAACCTTGCTCATTTGATCCCCTTTATCGCTAATGTATATGTAAATTTGTTGCCGCGGATGTTATACTCCATCAAATTTGCAACCATTACGAATAAGCATTTAGCGCATTGAATTCTCAATTGACACTTTCCGACTGGTCCCTCACATCATTAAAATCTCCCAATAATATCCACATCCCAGAAAGTGAGTTTAATTCGAACAGCCAATTAAAATCTTAGCCCAAACACCCCAGAGCTAGATTTCACGCCTCTTATTCAATTTGCTTTGGATACATTGCCTGTCCCCATATGTTAGCTGTCAAACAATTCATTTGCAACCATTTTCTCTACCTTCACCAATAACAACCGCTCGAACCTCATTTAATCGACCTTGCAAGTTGCAAATCAGCCTCAATTAACTTGCCAAATTCTACGGTAGCCGCTCGAACCTCAATTAACTTATGTGTGTGTTTGTTACTATTTTAATTTCGTTATATGTTCTGAAATTGACCGATTATTAATCCTTATTGTTTTGTTTGTTAATCTAATTTAGTTCTCATCTCCTGCATGTGTTAGTTTAGTAGTTTGATCAGTGCAATGTTTAACCTAATTTGTGTACGTAGGGGTAAAAACGAACCTTAACGAGCCTGGTGTATTTTTAGTAACTTGCCAAATTAACTTGCCATGTTGCAAATCAGCCATCACCAACTGAGTTTCCAAAAACACTTCACTAGCATCAATTGTCCGCGTTAAACAATAGGTAGCCCCATCCTTCGAAGATATAAAATGTTCCATTGGGTTCGGTTGGTGGATCACATGAGAGAATAAAGGGAGGGGAATTTAAGTCCAGGACAGAGGTGGCTAAGTATGGTTTTAGAAGTAATATCAATGACTATAGAAATCAAAACTAAATTAAAAATACCAATAAGCAACATGTTATTATTATGTGAATTTTTTTCAAAACAATAAATTCATTAACCAAATGGCAGCAAATGCATCACACACAAAAACAAACAAGAAACTTCTTTACTATTTATATCTCAAAAGTCCTCAGTAGCAAAATTATCACTTGGAAACTCACAAGCAATTATTAATCACGTATTTTTATTCTTTGAATTTCTTATAAAGTCTTCTGTTTGAATCAATCAAGAAATATATTAATCTGAAAATTAATTACCCTTTTGATTGCGTAACCGGCCCTAGGGTTGTGCGGGCCTGATAACCGGTCAATACCCGTAATTTAAGAGGAAAAATTTTTATGAATAAATATACATATTTTTTAAACACGTTTATGAGCAGTGTGATCGTTGATCATGAGCTTGCTTAAACACGTTTATGTGCAGAGATGGTGGTTACATGTAGGAAATGGTGGCCGGTTATGATGAAGTTGGCCGGAGTTGCAGAAATGGAGGTTTGAGAAGGAGGATGTTAAAACAATGCTTTTACAATTTTCTTTTAATGAGTTATTTTTTATTTATATCTGTTTTTTAAGGGCCCTATTTTATTCGTTTTTGACTTTTTATAAACAAAAATGTAATATGACATTATTGCCCATGGCTTAAGGTTAAAAAACAACGGAGTTATCAAATTGGATGAAATTGGCAACACTTGTTAAACGTGAATGGTCTGGTTGCAAAAAAACAAATTTTTTGAACTAAAATCGCATAATTGACCAAACCCTAAGGACGTTCTTGGCACTTTACTGTATAAAAAAATAGGTATAAATATTAATCATCTTAAATATATTGCGATCAAAGTTTTTTTTATACATAATCTATTTAAAGTTTTAAATTATTGGGCCAAAACTAAATTAAAAAAAAAAATAAAATTAGCTTATATATTTCATTATGATTTCCAGATATTATATTTTGACTCATCTGTGGTATTTAAATTCTGGTGGGTGCAACCCTGTCTTTAAGGCTTTGATAAAGAGGAAGGTTCGCTTGCCAAATATGCTAGTGACATCATATATCGCCAATAGGCAGGGGCGGCTCGGGCATAGGGCGATGTGGGCGACCGGCCGAGACACTTAATTTTCGGGGGCACAATTTTTTTATATATGTATTTTTTATGAAAAAATAATATGTATATTTAATGTTTTACTCTAACTATACAATAACTAGTTTGGTTAAGTGGTAAAGGGGTATGACTTTCAAGCAAAATGTTGCAAATTCTAGTCTCACTTGAGACATTTTTTAGTTTATTTTTATACACAAAGTTTTTTACACAACATAAATCATAACCAAGTAAGATCATTTAAAAGTTTAATTATTTAAACCAAACAAATATCCCATTTACATAAGGCCCAAACCTTTTTTGTTTATAATATTTCGTTACTCGTTAGAGTCTACGGGCCTTTTTATTTCGACTCAGCCGAGGCATATAAATTCCTGGAGACTGCCTTGCCAATAGGTCTCTTTCCAAGAATGAAACTTTGTGTAGGTTGTAACTAAATAATCAAGTGTCCCGTAGGCGTTATTTACATCAGTTTTTTTCTAGTAAAGTTGACTGTGTGTTTTTCGATAACGGTATTCTAGTTTCTTTCGTAATTCAAGTATAATACAAATAGTAATTAACTGCAAGGTCACAAGACGTTGCTTTTATTATATGATCAAAACAATCAAACAAACAATTTACTTCAGCTATATATGAAATTCCCTAGCAGTTTCCTTCCAAATATTTTAATATTTACTGGTGTTCATTTATGATTTTTCTCTGTTAATTTTTTCTATTTTTCTGTTTTAGTATCATGAAAAAAAAGTTGTTCATTCAAAACAAATTAAATGAAACTTAGTGATTGTATTGAAATAGAAGGTAACCGGGCAACAAGTTTCGCCATTATTTTTTTTTTGAATTGCAAAATTTAGTCTTTTAAAAACTACGGTATCTGATCTTGGAGTCATAAAGTTCTATGCGTGACCTGTTGCGCTCAGCTAAGAAACTCCACAGCTTCAGGTGTGAGAAAACCAAAAGTGTCAAAAGAAAAATGAATAAATACATGTTGGTTGTCAAGACATGTCTTCTCATGTTTAGTCACCTTACATAAAACAGTTTTTAAAGCAACTTGACTGACTGTGAAACCACTACTCTCTAATCCCACCAAAGAGGAAACCTCTGTAAAATCCACAAACACATATTTTCCTCATATCCGGCCATCCAAACACAAAAAATTCATTTTGAAGACCTAGGCTAACTCTAAACAATAATTACAAACTTTTTTTGTTTATAAGTCAGACGCATTTCTTCTCACATAGCTATTACATTGTGCATCAACTTTACCTAGTAAACCCACTATAACTTATACTATAAACAGGTTTAATAAGTTATCTATTCGAATCTAATAGAAACTAAAAGAATTCACGTGAGCTTAAACATAACACATAACTAACCAAATAGTATCGAACTCAGCCTTTTTTGGCTAAACGTATTTACTAGCTACTTCGATGAGAAACTAGCAAAATCCCGTCTAGACTAAACCAAAATTTGTAGGTTTAATGTTGGATTCAATTTGTGTTTTCAATTCATGAAACAAAAAGTTACACCACCAAACTACTATAAATTAAAATTTAAAGGATCCTTGAACTAGATTGTATATTAATAATTATAACTTTCTTTATTTTTATATCAATGATTTTAGTGTTATCAAACTATTTTAGTTCATCGAGATTTCCTTTGGCTTGGTGACGTCGAACATTGTTAATTAACCACTGGTACTAATAGTGTAATTTCCTTTAGATTTTTCAATTGATGTAACTAAATAACTGATTGAAGCTAACTGTCGACTGACATACTTTTAAATTTTTAATGAAGACGTGTATCAATGGATTTAACATAATTACAATTTCTAGAAATTAAATATTCAAACCTATGCGTCATTGATACTTCCTAGCCAAATGATCATGTTATTAAAACACAAACAAGACTTGTGCATTACTCTAGAAAGGTTGACTAGTAATACTAAAACATTTATTCTCTCCGTTTCATTAAAAGGTGTTCATATTTTCATTTTTATTTATCTTATTACACATGTTCATTTTTTAAATTTATTAACCAATTTCTAAGTTTACCCTTAAACACACATAAGTAACATTAATAAAAGATATTGAAAGACCCAATTTCTAAGGACATTATTGTCATTTGATAAACAAAGAAAACAATAATTTAATTTAATTTAAACTTCTTGTTATTTAAAGTAAGACACTTTGATAGGAAGAGAGGGAGTAAGTTTTAGAAATAATATCAACGATATAGATATTAAAATTAAATGAAAAATGCCAGTGAGCAACACGTTATTATTGTATCATCTTTGTCAGAACCTTAAATTCATTTGTTATGTAATTCAACCAAATGGCACCACATGAATCACACACACAAACAAACAAGAAACCTATTCACTGACGACTTGAAAGATATTGTTTCTCTCAAAAGTCTTCGGAAGAATATGCTAAAAATTTATAACTTGGAAACTCCCAGGCAGTTTCCAATCATTTATTTTTTTAGAATTTATATTTCTTATAAAGTCTTCTGTTTGAATCAATCCATAAACTAATCTGAAAAATGGCGCTCAAAGTTTTATCAGCTCTTGATGTTGCCAAGACACAATATTACCATTTTAAAGCGATCATAATCGCGGGTATGGGTTTGTTTACTGATAGTTACGATTTGTTTTGTATCCCTCTTATCATGAGAATGATAGGAAGGATATATTATCCTGAGATACACAGAGACGGGGACAAGAAGAAATGGTTTGAGGTTCCAACCGCCATTACCTCAACGATGATAGGGGTCGCGTTAATGGGGGCCGTGATTGGTCAACTGGTTTTTGGCCGGCTAGGAGATCGTGTGGGACGCCGTCGTGTTTATGGTATTTCTCTGGTGATGATGGTGGTGGGGTCTATTGGATGTGGATTATCACTATCTAATTTGACATCAATGGTGTTTGTGGTCCTTGGGTTCTTTCGGTTCTTGCTCGGGATTGGAATAGGAGGGGATTACCCGTTATCGGCTACTATTATGGCCGAGTTCGCTAACAAGCGGACTCGTGGAGCGTTTATTGCGGGTGTGTTCTCAATGCAAGGGTTTGGGATACTTTTGAGTTCGCTTGTTTCCATGATAGTTTGCTCCCTTTTTGAAGCTAGTGCCCATGGGAACGGGATAAAGAGGCCGTCCGACCTCGCACCATCAGAAGTCAATGCTCCGGTCCCGCCTGAGTCGGACTTGGCATGGCGGCTCATTCTCATGTTTGGTGCAATTCCAGCATTTATGACTTACTATTGGCGGATGAAGATGCCTGAAACCGCACGGTATGAACAACTCCTTAATTCATTCTATTTAGGAACTTTAACCACTAGTATATTTGGATGGTTTTTGGAAAGATTTATAAATTAAACTAGATAATTCTTTTGTGGTACAAATGTATCATGAAACAACAAACACACATTAAAGATTTTATTAGGGTGGACAATGAATTATTTGGATGTCAAGATCATCATTTCTTAACAGTTCATTTAATATATAGTTTAGACTGTTTTAATAAGTTGTTACTTAAAATCATTTTAGTAATCTACTTATCTAAGTACAAACTTTTTTATTTTAATTTTCCTTTGTCTTTATTTTACTGTAATTGTTGAAAACACAATCGTTACAAAACAATATATATTACTGATATACAAAAAGGAGTTACCTAGTTCTACATCTTGTAATAATCAACCAAAACTTAACATTTTTAAAATTACAGATTTACGGCTTTGGTCGAGAAAAACACATTACAGGCAGCAAAAGATATAGGGAAAGTGATGGATGTACCACTCAGTACAATCCAAGAAGATGTCGAGATGATGGAGACTCCGAACACTCACGCTGCTTTGTCGAATACCTACCCTTTCTTCTCTAGGGAGTTTTTCCGACGACATGGTCGTGATCTTATGGCGGCATCCATCAATTGGTTTCTCATCGATATTGTCTTCTACAGCCTCAACATATTCCAATATCATGCATTTAGCGGCTATATGAAACGGAAAGAAAACATTAATCTATACAAAGATGCAATGCAGATCGCAAAATTCCAAGCACTCATTGCTATCTGTGCAACGATCCCTGGATATGTTGTGACAGTTTACCTGATTGATTACATCGGGCGAGTCAAGATTCAGGCCGCCGGGTTCTTTTTCATGGCGGTAAGCTTGTTCTCAATCGCAAAAGTTAACAAGGGCGATTGGGGTTCCAAGCAAAATTTCGGTTTCATTATTCTCTATGGACTTACTTTCTTTTTCTCAAATTTTGGGCCAAACACGACCACGTTCATAGTTCCAGCGGAGTTGTTCCCAGCTAGGTTTCGTGCAACTTGCCATGGGATTTCCGGTGCGTTTGGAAAAGTAGGGGCGATAATCGGGTCAATTGGGTTTTTGTGGGCTTCTCGTGATCATCATGCTGCGTCGCATACGTTAGCTTTCATGGGCGTGGTTTGCGTTTTAGGGTTTTTTGTGACGTATTTTTTTACAAGAGAGACAATGGGTCGGTCATTGGAAGAGAATGAGAATGTTGATGAGTTCACCGGTGTTTGGTTCGTGAGATTTTGGCCTCATAAGGCTTGGGCTAGAAGAAATGATATTAACACTGGTGAAACAACGTCTCTTTATCATATGTAGATATTCTTATTGTTTAGATTACAACCATAAATACTTTATAGGCATTAGAGGTGATGACTAGAGATAGATTGTTAGATGAAAGTTTAAGAAAAATAACCACGCGTGTATATCATATTTTATTCGTTATATTGATTTAAAGAGATTGGCGTGTTTGTTATTATAACATTTTCATTGAAACTAGCTAATGACTCAAAATAGAACACAAAAATCATTTCAAGCAATCAAGATCTAACCGGTAAACTATGAAACATGTTTTTCAAATCACATTTGGGGTTATTCGTCTCGTATTTGCAAATAAGGCCAAATTATAGTTGTGTAAGAGATAGAATAAGAGAATGTAAGATTGGTTATCAATCGAAAACACCCTAATCATATATGCTATTAGAAATAAGTACGATTTGGCAAAAGCTCAAGTAACCAAAACTTATTGGCCATTCGTACTGCGACTGATCTTAATCATGATTTGGCAAAAATCTCTCCTCTAGCATGTCACACAGCCTTTTCTTATTCCATATTGTATTGGCGGTTAATATGAAGTTAATCGAAGATGGTATTGACGAATAAGCCTGGTCTACAAATGGCAGCTATCTCATTTATAAAAAAAACAAATTTATCAACATTAATCATACAATTGGCATTATGTTTCAGTTTCAATATTATTGTTTCTGACCTTGTTAAAAAATTGGCATTATGTTTCAGTTTAAGTCCTTTAGCGAATGTTTTGTTGTTCTTAATAAATAATCAAACAACCAGATATGCTTTTAATCAACCAGAGAATTTGAAAGATGATTGTGTACTTTGGTTGATAAGGGGTGACCAGGAATAGCAGGTCTTACGAATTAGTGAAAATCCAATCTCTGATAACATCATGCATTTTATACGTGCAGCTAGTTTCAATGGCGTCGTTCAGTGTGAGACCCCGAGACTCTAATATCTGCCTTAGAAGATCTGGCAACTTTGTTTGGTTTACCTATTGATGGTATTGTATTGTGTGGCATTGAACTTAAATGGTTAAACGAGGAAATATATCAAGTTTTTATGAATTTACCAGTAATATGATCACCAGTGATGAAATGAGATCGCTATAAATAAACTCCTCGTTTATTCTAAACGCCACTCAAGCAACTTAACTTCTTGATATTCCTACTGATGCATGCACGAGAAAGAGCAATACTTTTACTTGTAATCGGTGGAACATTATTTTCTGAATCCGCCAACAATTGGAGCAGTGTTGTTCTTCCTATTTTGTACAGAAATCTTTGTAATGCCATTGATATTAAGTTGATCGAGATTGGCGGTGTTATATTACCGTTGCAGCTTTCGGCTTGGGAAAGATTCCCCTCAATGAATACTTGAATATTGAATATAACGAATGGGCTTCTTTATTATTCGGGCTAGATGAGTTTGGAAAAATGGATTGGATCGTACGTGGTTATTGCGTTGAGGGCCCGGGTCGTCTGGTTGGGCTAAATCAATTACATATATTTACATCTTGGTTCAGATATTTTTAATAGCACATCATTAGATCTTGAAATGTCATGAAATATTTGTATCCTTTAGCATTTTCTTATAATTACTTCAAGAGGTAACTAGACTCGTATTTATCAAAACCCAAAAAGTTTGCAACCTGTATTCTCATGTTAAATTTAGTAAGTCATTAGGATTGTAAGCAATTTTTTTAGAATCAGATAACAAACCAGTCATCTTACTGGCCGGTTCATCAACTGAACTAGTCGGACTGGTTAGATTAGATTTCAAAACAGTCAGATGATGTTGTAAATAATATCACATTAAGACCGTTATATATATCAAGTATAAAAAAAATATGAAAATACTTTCTGTTTTGATATGACTTTGTAAGTTTATTAAAACATAAATAAGAAAGGGAATATGAACCATCAAATGCGTTTTTGAAGGAAAGGAAATGTAAAATGAATACTGAAAATCTTGTCGACCAATAAGCGATAGGTTCAACAGGGAACGATTCAATAGGCTTAGCCAGGCTGGTTCACGGTCCAACCGTTTTGAAACTTAATTATTCCATGATCGTATGCAAATAATAGTTTGAAGACTGTTTTAGTTGTTAAAAAAATGCTAAGACATGCAATAAGTTACTTATTAGCTGGTCTAGGTTTCTAGAAACAAAAACCTCAAATGACTTTGTGGAGGATTGTAGGAAGGTTGGACTATGAAGACTGAAGTATCGCCAAAAAGGGATCTTTCTAAGAAAGAAAATTCGTGTGGTTTATAAGTCAAGAGTCCCAGTGACATTACATCTGTCCTTTTCTACGAAGTTGACTTTGAATTTTGTATTCTGGATGCAGCTATTATGATACGGACAAAAACAATAAATAATAATTTTCCAATTATATATGAACTTCTTTAGCAATTTCCTTCCCCGTGATATTATATTTGCCTAAATAATAAGTATTTTCTCATTTTAATTTTATATATTTTTCCCATAACAAGTAAGCAAGATATATGCTGATATGATTATATGAATATCGGATATATATAACAATAACAAAACTATAATTTCATTTGTTTATACATACAAAAAAAGATATTGAAGGGCATGCGGCCTAGCTAGTTGTATCAAGGCATTAGAGGCGTTGTTAGCATTCTTGGCGCCTAAGAGAAATACCTACTCGGGTCATAGTATAAAAAATATATTGTTATGATCATAATTAGTAAGACTGAACTCATGTGTTGCGGTGAGACACGATCGGTTTCGGGTCGACCAGGCCAGATCCTGAGTGAATAGAAAATAGAAAATGTACATAGCAGTTACAGCTGAAATACTTGGAATAATTCTACCACTTCTACTAGGAGTAGCCTTTTTAGTGCTAGCTGAATGCTTCGTTTCGGTTTGAGGATTTGAGTAACAACCAAAGAGAAAAACGAAAAAACAAATTCGTGATATATCTAAAAAGATAGCGGCAGGTGTTTTATATTGATAGAAAATCATACAGACGAATATATATAGTTCTTCGGTCGTAATGAGCCCAAACTATATATTATATAGCTCCAATGACCTCTACATGTATCGAACCATATGTTATCATACAATCAAAGTCAATTTCACATCTCCCTTGTATAACTCTATTTTGAAAATTGGATTTTTATAATACCATCTTTTTAAAATTAAACGATAATAATCTCATCTAAGAATATTCTTACAACCAGTTCTACCTTTTATATTATTATTTTCTCATTGGGTCTCCGTTAAAAATAAGTTAACCCCATTAAGGTTTGTCTGAATTTCAAAATGATGTGTTAAGACTTTGATCGGAAAAACGAATACGTTTAGATTGATGTAAAACTTACCTTGAAATGGTGCTTAAATGATCGCAGCAAATGGGGTGTTGATTTAGAATTTATGGGTGTCAAAACAAACGATAAACCTTGACATTGTCATATTCAAAGATCTTGACATCATCAAACGTCTTATTGGCTTACCTAGCATCGGCTCAAGATTTTGACTAGGAAACTCCCGGGCAGTTTCCATTGACATGTATATTATTTATGTCAATATCAATATATATGTTTGCTAACTTGTGTTTATTATCTAGTCAAGAAATTACACTAAAATGGCACTGAAAGTTTTATCGGCTCTAGATGTTGCCAAGACACAATATTACCACTTTAAAGCGATAATAATCGCAGGTATGGGTTTATTTACCGACAGTTACGATTTATTTTGCATCCCTTTCGTCATGAGAATGATAGGAAGGATATATTATCCTAAGATACATAGAGCCGTGGACCAGACAAAATGGTTTGAGGTTCCAACCATCATTACCTCTACGATGATTGGTGTCGCGTTAATGGGGGCCGTGATTGGTCAACTGGTTTTCTGCCAGCTTGGTGACCGTGTAGGGCGTCGTCGTGCATATGGAGTTTCTCTAGTGATGATGGTGGTGGGGTCTATTGGATGCGGATTATCACTCTCTAAATTGCCATCAATGGTGTTTGTGAGTCTTGGGTTCTTTCGGTTCTTGCTTGGGATCGGAATTGGAGGCGATTACCCTTTATCAGCCACTATTATGGCGGAGTTTGCCAATAAGCGGACTCGAGGAGCGTTTATTGCTGGTGTGTTCTCCATGCAAGGGTTCGGGATACTTTTGAGTTCGCTCGTTTCCATGATTGTGTTCTCCATTTTTGAAGCTAGCGCCGACGAGCACAAGCTAACGAGGCCATCCGAACTTGCACCATCTGCAAACATTTCCCAGGTCCCACCAGAGGCGGACTTGGCGTGGCGACTCATTCTCATGATTGGTGCAATTCCAGCATCTATGACTTACTATTTGCGGATGAAGATGCCTGAAACGGCACGGTAATTTTCTTTTGGTGCCGCCAAACGTATCCCTTTTTACAAACTTAGGGTGGGTCCTAACATGACCTGCCTCACAAGAGTGTATATGTTAATTTTGTTTCCATATAAAGGCTACTGCTTCTACAGGTACACGGCATTGGTAGAGAAAAACACATTACAAGCAGCAAAAGACATAGGGAAAGTGATGAATGTACCATTAAGTACAATCCAGGAAGATGTAGAGATGATGAACACAACCAACGCTCGCACATCTTTCTCAAACACCTACCCTTTATTCTCTCGCGAATTTTTCAGACGACATGGTCTTGATCTCATTGCGGCATCCCTCAGTTGGTTTCTCATCGATATCGTCTTCTACAGTCTCAACATGTTCCAATATCATGTATTTGGAGGCCACATGACTCCAAAGAGCCACATGAATATATACAAAGATGCATTGCAGATAGCAAAATTCCAAGCACTCGTTGCAATCTGTGTGACGATCCCTGGATATTTCGTGACAGTTTACATGATTGATTACGTTGGGAGAGTCAAGATCCAGGCAGCCGGGTTATTTTTTATGGCTGTATGCTTGTTCACAATCGCAAAGGTTAATACTCGCGGTTGGGGATCTGATCCAGGTGTAGGTTCCATTATTCTATATGGACTTACTTTCTTCTTTTCTAATTTCGGACCAAACACAACCACGTTCATAGTTCCATCGGAGCTTTTCCCCGCAAGGTTTCGTGCAACTTGCCATGGGATTTCGGGTGCGGTAGGAAAAGTAGGTGCGATAATCGGGTCCATCGGGTTTTTGTGGGCTTCACGTGAATCTCATGGGCATGGGGTGTCACATTCATTAATGGTGATGGGTTGTGTTTGTGTTTTGGGGTTTTTTGTAACGTATTTTTTTACAAGAGAGACAATGGGTCGGTTATTGGAGGAGAATGAGAATGTTGATGAGTTCACCGGTGTTTGGTTCGTGAGATTTTGGCCTTGGGCTAAACGAAATGAGATAAACCCCGGTGAATGATTGCTTAGCCGAAGTATATACTAGATTATTACTTACATAGATGATAGATGGTTAAATCATGGTTTGCAGTTTATATAATAATTATTTAAGTAATAAGGAAAATTACGTTTACTTTCAACTATGAAGACTAGAGCTTGTCATGGTCAATGATTTAGGTTGTAGGTAAAATTAATAATATAATAATGTGTATAACCATATAATATAATCATTATATAAAGTCATTTGAACCCATTTTCTTTTCAAAGATGTCTCTAGAACAATCAACCAGGTAACTCCAAAAAAACAAAGCTGGTTAGACATATTAGTTTTAGTCGGGACAAAAAACATAGACAAGTAATACGGGTTTCACAATACAACCAGTCAAGGCGATGGCACATGTTTGATCACTGCAATTTGTGTACACGGTATTTTGTATATATATTTATAATTTGTATGAATATAAATACATCAATATTGTTAAAATAAATATATTATATTGTTGGAAAATTGAATAATATAAATGGAAATTTATTATATTATTAATATTAAATTCTTTATGTCACTAGTTTAATTTATTAGAATTTATATTAATATTAAATTCTTTATATGGTGAAAAACTTTTGAGTAGAGCTCTTTATTAATTTGATTAGTTTTAATTAGACTTTATATCTCTAATTAAATTTCTAATTAAGAGAGTTTCTTCATCATCCATAACTCTTATACATAACAGGCTATGTGCCTCATTTTTAGAGGGCTAGAAAAAATACAAGTTAAAAACTTCTAGGAAAAATGCATGCATGCATGAAGAGTTATTAGTGAAAAAGAAAGCTTTGAAGAATCATATGTTGGAAACCTATAGAGATGAGTTTCTCTACTTGATTCATCTACCATTTATTCTATTTTTCTACAAGTTCTAAAACCATTTACCTGATGTAACCTCGGGCGTGTGGACATCTCCAGCAGTACAAACTGCTTCGGCTGTTGTACACTGGGAGACAGATGTGTTGTCTTATGTAGAGGCGCGAAATCTGTTTTAAGATTGTAGGAACATGAGTCACTTTTTATATTAAAATTAATACAAATAATAATAACTATACTCTTCTTTACCCCATTATGTTATCCAATAGCACTTAAATGTGGAGGTGTCTTGCATTTGAACTTAGAAGTTTTAGCAATGAGGATTATTGTAATCCAATCTAACATTGCAAACACACGACTTATTGGAGAACAAAAAGGCCGTAGTGCATAATGGAGATGTGTTTGCCTTAATGATAAGTGTATCTTACAAGACAAGTATTATAACCAGAGTCAGGTGGCCACTGAGGTTAATTATAGTCTTAGAAAGTTGACAATAGGCAAAATTAATTTATAAGTTAAGAACACATCATGACAACTGATCTCAACTATGCAAGTTATCTGTAGTGACTAGACAGAGTCAAAGATAATGTTATGTATTCAACAACCTGAGGGTTTAGTATATATCAAGTTGTGGAATGAGACTAAAGCCCATGAAAAAGGGTATATAAAGGAAACCTAACTTAGTTGTATGGAGATCCCAAGATCTAAGTTCAATAGGACAACCTAATTATATATCTAAGGGTGGTTCATGTGGAGGCGTAGCTTATGTATAAGTTGACACATAAGATAATATATATATATATATATATATATATATATATATATATAGAGAGAGAGAGCCTCCTAAATTATAAAGGGAGTCTAATTACTTCCTAGTCCATTCCTTAACAACAGTCACATGTTGTGAGGCTAAGCATAATATATGATTAATGATTTGTGTAAATCATTATAACACAAATGCTTTTAATGATTCATGGATAATCACCTAAGTGAAAGAGAAGTGCTGTCGCTTCAAATGAAATTATAGGGGTGCGCAATTCCTAGAGCTTTCACGGAACCAGGCTAGTGTTCCAGGACCATAATGGACGCGACAATGAGGGGATGTGCCCGGCTAGGGAGAGTATTGTGTGAAGTGTATTGTCGTCTACACAAATGGGGGTTTGTTCAAGGACATCACGTCTACTAACCGCTAGGAGACTAAGTACGCTTCACAAAGGAAGGTTCAAAGCTAACACCTACCTTCCTGCAATACTTAACTATTGAGTTTACATTGGATATTTTGAGTGTTTTGATCAATCTTCATTCATGTTGGGGATTGTTGGAAAATTTAATAATATGAATGGAAATTTATTATATTATTAATATTAAATTCTTTATGTCACTTGTTTAATTTATTAGAATTTATATTAATATTAAATTCTTCACATGGTGAAAAACTTTTGAGTAAAGCTCTTTATTAATTTGATTAGTTTTAATTAGACTTTATATCTCTAATTAAATTTCTAATTAAGAGAATTTCTTCATCATCCATAACTCTTATACATAATAGGCTATGTGCCTCATTTTTAGAGGGCTGGAAAAAATACAAGTTAAAAACTTTAAGGAAAAATGCATGCATGCATGAAGAGTTATTAGTGAAGAAGAAAGCTTTAAATAATCATATGTTGGAAACCTATAGAGATGAGTTTCTCTACTTGATTCATCTACCATTTATTCTATTTTTCTACAAGTTCTAACACCATTTACCTGGTGTAACCTCGGGCGTGTGGACATCTCCGGCAGTACAAACTGCTTCAGCTGTTGTACCCTGGGAGACAGACGCGTTGGCTTATGTAGAGGCACGAAATCTGTTTTAAGAGAAGCGTGTTGAACACGTGCCTCAGCCTCTACTGTTAACTTTTGTTTTGTTCATTCTTGCAGCCAAAGAGACTACCGGTTGCTGCTGTTGTGGTAAAAATTAGAAATTTTATTTTTATGTTTTTCTCAAGGGGATTACAAGAAGATGTTGTTGAATAACAAGTTGGAAAACTTTATCATATGAAGTTCTTGAGTTGAATCATTTAACATAATTGTTATGTTTTTATTGTTTATTGGTTATTTTGTATTACGATATTTGTACCACTTATTTTCTCATGTTAATAACGAGAGTATCATTATTATTATTTGTATTAATTTTAATATAAAAAGTGATCCATGTTTCTACATATATTTCGTTGGTTTTTATATTACGTAGATTAAAATGAAAACGGGTTAAACCGAACTTATTATATTCGATTGTACTGGAATATATATATTTATAATTTAACATCGTGTCTTGCAATTAAAATAAGCCAAATGATGACAAAAATTGATATCAAGTGAAATAAAGAAAAAAAAGAAAAGAAGATTAAAGACATTTTGGTTTTTTATATACGTGTAATAGGAAAAGAAAGAACAAAGTCGTTGGAGACTTGGAGGTTTACATCAAAGGAAATATGAAGAAGTATTAAAAGAAATGGAGAGTTGGGCTAGCACTTGAAAGAAATTAAGAAATATGGGCTCTAATCATGAGTTGGCTAGCCTAATAAACTACTCCATAATAGTGTGCTATTTATGTGGACAATGAGGCCCACAAGAATTAGGGAATCAAAAGAGTTGAAAGGACAGCAATCTTTGGCTGTCGGGAATTCAACGCTGCCTGTTGACGCGAAAGTGTGTGTTCATTTGGTTATTTTACTCATTTCCTCTATGAACTTTGGTTAATTATATTTCTAATGAAGAATTTTATATTGATAGTATTTATTTTTTTCGTTTTTATAATTGGCTAATTGTTTTTTGTAATCACCTCCTGGTTGATGATTCGTTATTGTTGAAACCTGAGCTATGTTTATTCTAGTAATTTGAATTGTTTTTCGTTGATTAAAAACATACTTTTGGTGTTATTAATTTTAACGAATTGTGTGTGTTGCAAATATCAGTCTTTTATCATTCGATTTCAGTTTCTTTATATTGGGAAAATATGGTTTAAACTTTAATCAACTTTGATGTTTTGATAATGAATTATTTAATACAATATGACATATAATAGTTTTAGTCTATCATTGAAAACTAGATGTCATGCACATGTTCCTTAACACTTAATTGATTATTATTAGTTCTAACATAAGACTTAATCAAGACCACACACATACAGGATCAAGATTAAGTTTACGTTTACTAAGAGTTGAATCAAGATTTTTACAAGAACATGAAGATGAAGAAATTACAATATTAATCCGTTGAAGACGAATAAACTCTGGTTGCTGTTAGTGGATATAGATAAGTTTAGATCAAACCGCGTTAAATCCTAGTGTTCTTTATTTGCTTTCGTATTCGTGTTTGTGTTCGCCTCTTGTGAGCACTTAATCCCTATAAAAGGAAAGCTTCATGTACAATTTATATATGTAGGGTTTCAAATCACAAGTCGCAGACATCTCTATAAAACCCATGCCAACTCATAGATTCATGTTTCAACGAACCAAGCTGCAAGTCGCTATATGCCCTTAATTAGCTTGCGGTGGTAATTAGATCAAATCATAAATAATCATACTATAGGGTATATTATATATACCCTATAATATGATTATTAATATGAATTTCGTGATATATGAAACACATGCATCACGTACGAAAACAAACAAACGAGCTAGAAACCTTAACATTGACGACATCAAAGATATTGTTAATAACAAGTGTCATGCAGCATATGCTAAGGATTTTATCACAAGGAAACTCCCAGGTAAGTTCCAAAAAACATACGTTTTTTAGTATCTATATTTCATATAAATTCTTGTGTTTGAGTCAACCAAGAAACTATTCTTAAAAATGGCGCTCAAAGTTTTATGGGCACTTGATGTCGCAAGGACACAATATTACCATTTTAAAGCAATCATAATTGCAGGTATGGGTTTGTTTACTGATAGCTATGATTTATTTTGCATCCCACTCATCATGCGGATGATTGGAAGGATATATTACCCTAAGGTAAATAAAGACATTGACTCTAAGAACTGGTTTGAGGTGCCAATTGTCATTTCATCCACAATGATTGGTGTGGCTTTAATAGGGGCCGTGATTGGTCAACTGGTTTTCGGCCGCCTCGGTGACCGAGTCGGACGCCGTCATGTGTATGGAGTTTCTCTTGTGATGATGGTGGTGGGGTCTCTTGGATGTGGATTTTCACTCTCGAACTTGATGTCGATGGTGTTTATTAGCCTTGGGTTCTTTCGGTTCTTGCTTGGGTTCGGTATAGGAGGGGATTACCCGCTATCGGCAACCATTATGGCGGAGTTTGCCAATAAGCGAACTCGTGGCGCATTCATCGCTGGTGTGTTCTCCATGCAAGGATTTGGGATACTTTTGAGCTCGCTCGTTTTCTTGTTTGTGTGCTCCATTTTTGAAGCTAGCGCCAACAAGCATGAGCTAGTGACCCCATCGGAACTCCCACAATCACTATCACATCACCATCACTAATCATTGCTCCGGTCCCACCTGAGTCGGACTTGGCATGGCGGGTCATTCTCATGATTGGTGCAATTCCAGCATCTATGACCTACTATTGGCGGATGACGATGCCTGAAACCGCCCGGTACGAACAACTCATTCATTCCATGTACCGACTAATTTCAGCCACCAGAAGCTAAGTCAGCTTTATAAAATAGTGTGATGCTTTTTTTGTTTTTAAGAAAATAATCAAGAAAAAGAACATACAATCTTGGTAAAATAATGGTAAAATGTTATATAACATAATCTACTATAAAATATGTAATTTGCAACTAGAGGTGGCAAATGGGTTGGGTTGGTAAAATAGTGTGATGCTTTTTTTGTTTTTAAGAAAATAATCAAGAAAAAAAACATACAATCTTGGTAAAATAATGGTAAAATGTTATATAACATAATCTACTATAAAATATGTAATTTGCAACTAGAGGTGGCAAATGGGTTGGGTTGGGTCGAACGAGTCATGGGTTGAAATGAGTCATGGGTCAAAACGAGTATGAGTCAAAATGAGTTTGGTTCAAAACGAGTCAATTAAAAAAAAGGGTTGTTTTGGTTTGGGTCAAACCGGGTTTTTTTTATGAACGAGAATAACAGCGGAAACATTTTAGTTTTTTTAGATTTTTCGTTTTTTACTTATATTTTAAGTTATGATTTTTTTTATTTATTTATTTTATTTTTTTAAGGGGTTTTCAAGATCAAAAACCCTCAAAAAAATATTCAAAAATAATAATAAAAAAATTATAACTCAAAATATAAATCATAAACAAAAAATGTAAAAACACTAAAATTTTTCATACGTTGTCCTCGTTCCATTAAAAAAAACCCATTTAGAATCGAATCGAAACCTAAAGAATCGACGAAAATGAAACAAAGAAACCAAAAGCCAAAACCGGACCACATCAATCGAAATCGAAAAAATCAATCAATGATAACATCTCCGTTGCGGAGTGCAAACCATCTCTTTGAGGGAATATTCAATGATAACATCACATTTCCAAGCGGTTCTGTCTTTTGTGAACATGTTTCTTAATTAGGTCTGAATAATAATAAAAACATGAGTAACCAGCATCACCGTTGCTACACATTTGCCACAGATTTCCACCACCACCGTTGCTACACCTTCGCCTAAAGAACAACCCGCCTTCACACATCAGTAACCAGCATCATCTCCTCGTCATATCCTCGTCCTCTCCTCACCACCACCCCTACTGCTATTTCAATTTTGCCTTTAATCCTCTGTTTTGGGTATGTCCGCCAGGTGTTCGATAAAATGTCTCAATGAGTTAATCGGTTTTTTTGGGTTTACGGAGGGGAGAGCAACTGACGGTTGCTCTCCTTTCTCCTCTTAGTTCGGGTTTTTACTCCCAAAACTCAGCTCGAGTTTGTTTGTTGGCCTTTTTGTTGTGAGGGGTTATGACAAGGGCTCGGATTGTCAAAGGAGCCCCATCGGGGGAGGTGGGCACGGGAGGTGGACATGGTTGTGTGGTTGATGAGGGTGCTATGTCTAACACTCTAAACAATAGTGTGGGTTCGGTGGGTGATTGGCCATGTCCTTTTAGGGGGTTCCATTGTTGCCCGGATGGACGGGCGGGGTTAAGGGGGATCTCTCGGTTAATTGCGCATATCAAACGACTTCATTTGTCGTTGGATGAGCGGAAAGTGACCCTACTGGACGCCATTTCCACGGATTGTGATTTATTTATTTCGGTTGGGGAGGCTTTTAAGGCTTCGTACCAGTGGCTATGTGGGGTGTGTATGCGTCCAAATGCTCTTAAACGGACGTGTCATCATGCTGATGGAGTCACCAAGTACAACGAGGGTGTGGGAGCTGTGGAGGAGTTTATTGTAGGGATTGATAAACCGCATGTTATGAGGGATGTTGCTCCATTGGGAGGGATAGTGGTGGATGAGGTTCTCCTTGACCGCGTCTTCTCTCTTCCTATCACAACTGTTAAGAGCATCCCTCATAGTTGTCGTATGGCATTTGCTCAAGCGTTAACTGTGGCTCTGGGTAAGGTGGTTGCTATGCCAGACTCTGTTGAGGCTTGGGTGAAACTTTTCTTGTTACCGCGGTGCACGTTGCGTGTTTTCAGACCTTCTAAACGTCAGGAGCGCAGGTCCGGTAATAGAAAGTCTTTGCAATGTCATAGTATTCAACAAGCACTAGCAAGTTGGAGTGCTAAGGATGGTTTTGATGCGCTTATTTTATCCCTTTTTGCCACACCTATAGGGGTGAACTCGAGTCATGAGGAGCCTCTCGCTAAGCACGATGATGTTGCGGTATGCGCCAATGTGAAACAATGTTTACGAAAAGTGGCGGACGGGCATTTCACTGCCGCCATTATAGTATTATGCTATTCAAGGGTTGCACCTTTCGGAAATGACACATTGAAAGCGTTAGTGGCTAAGCATCCCAATTTGCCCCCGCCGGTTATGCCTGCTTCATTGCTTTCTGAGCCTCCTCTTGTTGTTGATGAGGATTGTGTGCTTGGATGCATTAAATCCTTCCCTAAATGAACGTCATGCGGACGAGATGGATTGAGGGCACAACATATTTTGGATGCCTTTTGTGGAGAGGGGTCGCCGATCGGTGTTGGGTTACTAAAGGCTATACTGCGATGGTTAATTTATGTTTGGGGGGGGGAGATGCCCAAGGGTTTTGGCAGAGTTCATTGCGTCGGCTCCTCTCACACCGTTGCTCAAACCGGACAATGGGATTTGACCCATTGCCGTAGGTGCCATTTGGAAAAGATTGATATCTAAGGTGGCTATGAGGGGTGTTGGGAAAGACATTACTAAATACATGTGCGACTTTCAGTCTGGGGTGGGAGTCCCTAGTGGTGCAGAGGCCGTTCTTCATAGCGCGAACAAGTTTTAAGTAAGTTCCATTCTGATGGGTCATTGGCTATGCTTACTATTGCTTTTTGTAATGCCTTCAACTTGGTGGACGGACTGCCCTTCTGAATGAGGTTCGAGCCCGATGCCCATCTATTTCCTTATGGGTGAACTTTTTATATGGGCAACCGGCCAGGCTATATGTAGGGGACGGCCACATTTGGTCCACCACTGGGGTTCAGCAGGGGGACCCTTTGGGACCTCTTCTTTTCACCTTAGTTCTGCACCCACTTATTCATCTAGTCCAGAGTTCCTGTAAGCTTCTCTTTCATGCTTGGTACCTAGATGATGGTACAATTATTGGGGACTCTAAAGAGGTTGCTAAAGCTTTAGATATTATCAGGTCGGAGGGTTCCCGCCTGGGCCTTGAACTTAATATTAAGAAAACCGAAGTATTTTGGCCGTCGTGCAATGGGGTTAAGGTGCAGGAGGGGTGTTTCCCTGTGAGATTGGAAGACCGGTGCTAGGTGTGAAACTCCTCGGGGGAGCCGTTAGCCGGGATGCCGGGTTCATCAGTGAACTTGCTATGAAAAGGGCTTCGCGAGGTGTGGAGTTGATGAGCTATCTCCCGCATTTGCGGGACCCTCAATGCAAGCTCCTTTTGCTCCGCTCATGTATGGGAGTTGGAAAGTTGTTGTTTGGTCTCAGAACATGCCAACCTGTGTATGTAGGGGAAGCAGTTTCTGTGTTTGACAATGGCCTTCGGGGGGCGATTGAGCACATCGTGGTTTGTGGTGGTCCCTTCTTTGGAGATTTTCAATGGAGGTTGGCATCACTTCCGACTCGTTTTGGAAGTTTGGGTTTATGTTCTGCTTCAGACGTTTCTACTTATGCGTTTGTGGCCTTGAGGGCGCAATCTTGGGAATTGCAAGACCACATTCTTCGAGGTTATGGTATTGATGGGTTTGACTCCGATTATGGGAGTACGATAGATCGGTTGCACATTTCACTTCCCGATTTTGACATTAGCGGTTTCTCTAATAAAGACACCCCCCCTAAAGCCCAACATGCTTTGGCGAGTGTCCTTTATAGTGGAATCATCAAGAGTTTGGAAATGAAGTTTGATTTATCCCCTCGTCAGAAAGCGGTGTTTGAGTGTCTTCGGGCTCCTCGGGCTCAAGATTTCTTAAGTGTTCTCCCTATTGAAGGATTGGGCCAACATATGTCGGCTTTGGAGTACCGGGCCATCTTGAAGTATCGGTTAATAATCCATTTGTTTCCGGTAGATGAGCCGTGCCCAGTTTGCCGTAAGGTTTGTTTGGATTCTTTTGGCGAGCATGCAGTTCACTGCAAAGAGTTGTCTGGGTTTAAGTACAGGCATGATTTGGTGAGGGTTGTTCTATGCGATGTTCTTAAACGAGCCGGAATTTCGGCTAAAAAGGAAGCCCCCGTAAACTTTCTTACGGATCCTCAAGAAGGAAGATCTACATTACGACCGGCCGATATTCTTGTTTTTGGGTGGGTAGGGGGAAAACACGCTTGTGTCGACCTCACAGGAGTGTCCCCTCTTGTTGGGATTAGGGACACTGGTTTTGTAGCAGGCCAGACAGCATTGAAGGCGGCATCGGGCAAGGCTGCTAAACACGAGAGAGCTTGTTTGGAGAATCAACACGTGTTTATCCCCTTCGCGTTTGACACTTTTGGTTTCTTAGCTCCGGATGCCGTGGACCTTTTGAATAGGGTTCAGAAAGTTGTGTATAGTAACGTATCAGCCCATAAGAATCAAAACTTTGTTTTTAGTCGGATTGGGTTTGCTATCCAAAAGGGGGTTGCGGCGCAGCTTGTTGCCCGCTTACCTGCCACTTCATTGTAAATCGTTTGGATGTTTCTATGAAGTCCCTAATAATTCTGAAATTAAAAAAAAACGAAACTAAAAGAATTCAAACCGAACAAAAACAAAAGAAACCAAAACCCAACACGTCACGGGTGAATACTCGTGTTGACTTGAAACCCGAACCGAACCCGTTCCGATCCGAAACCCGTTTCGTGCCGAAACCTGTCTTGTACGAAAACCCGTTCCGATCCGAAACCTGTCATATTTCCTTAGGACACTAACTCACATCGACCCATTTCTCTGAACTTGTTGACCCATTTTGACCCGAAAATAAATGGATGGAGTTTCAAATGACTCATTTTGACCTATTTATTTAAAACCTTTTACCAAAACCAACTCGTATAACTTTTAAAACAACTCAAATTGACTCATTCAAAATGGTCTGGGTCAAGATTACCACCCCTATTTGCAACTGTGTAATGTAACATACATGTTGTATCAAAAGACCAAAAGTACATGTGGGTTACTAAGGCATAACTTTGTTTACAAAACACAAAATATTTAGATTTGTGAATACAAAAATTAAAACATGTATAGTTCGTTTTCTTTTTATCCATGTTTAACATTTTTAGAATTTGTGTACATTTTCCTACATAATGCAAATATTATATAAATATAAAACCAATTATATTTGTATATTATTCTAGTAATATAACCTAAGCATGATATACACATGCATGAATACGCGATATATAGTGTTCTCCATCAAACGTATTAAGCTCTCTTCATATATACTGCTTCAACAGATTCATGGATTTGGTTGAGAAAAACACATTACAAGCAGAAAGAGATATGGGGAGAGTGATGAATGTACCACTGAGTACAATCCAAGAAGATGTCCAGATAATGAACACACCAAACACCCGCGCAGCTTTGTCGAACACTTATCCTTTCTTCTCTTGGGAATTTTTCAGACGACATGGTGGTGATCTCATTGCCGCATCCATTAATTGGTTTCTCATCGATATTGTCTTCTACAATCTCAACTTGTTCCAATATCATGTATTTAGAGGCCACTTGATTCCCAAGAGCCACATGAATCTATACGATGATGCATTGTAGATCGCGAAACTCCAATCACTAATTGCAATCTTCGCAACGATCCCAGGATATTTTGTGACCGTTTACACGATTGATTACATTGGGAGAGTCAAGATCCAGGCGGTCGGGTTCTTTTTCATGGCCGTAAGCTTGTTTACAATAGCAAAGGTCAACTCGGGCGGAGATTATCCAGATCACCGTTTCATTATTCTCTATGGAGTTACTTTCTTTTTTTCTAATTTTGGGCCAAACACGACCACGTTTATGGTTCCAGCAGAGTTATTCCCGGCTAGGTTTCATGCAACTTGTCATGGGATTTCTGGTGCGGTTGGAAAAATAGGGGCGATAATTGGGTCGATTGGGTATATTTGGGCTTCCCGTGATCCTCCGGATGGGATTGGGGTGTCACTTACATTAATGGTAATGTCTGGGGTTTGCGGCCTAGGGTTTTTTGTGACATATTTTTTTACTAGAGAGACAATGGGGCGGTCGCTGGAAGAGAATGAGAATGCCGACGAGTTTACGGGTGTTTGTTTTGTGAGATTTTGGCCTAACAAGTTTTGGACTAACAGAAATGAATTAACAAGTTTTGGGCGTTTAGAAATGCAATAAATACAGGTGAAAGAATAATGTCTCTTCATGATAAGTAACAATCTCAAATCATTTAGAGGTGATGATTAGAGAGAGATGGTTTATTGAAAGTTTGTATAAATATGATATGCATCATACATATTTATTTCAAGTTGATGAAATTGGGTGTGTTCCTTATGTTTCTTGTGGTCGTTCTATCGCCCGACACGTGCACTTCATTTAGAATATGTAGATATTGGTCAAGACATGCTTGTTGCCTGATACATCCATCTCAAACGCAACTACACTTTACTTGAGTAGCTAGGTTTGTGCATTTGTCCATATCAAGGACGAATTTGGTATCGTTTTGGGCCAACTTTTGCAACATCGTCCCTTTTTCTTTGGTCTCCAATTGTTGGAACGTATCTCAATGCTAGCTATTTTAGTGTAATTAGGGGTTCCAAGGGGGGCGAGGGCCTCTTCAAAAGGGTACCGGGGTCTAAGGACTGGCAGCTCCTAGCGGGGTCGAACGCGCAGAGCCCCTGGTTGGAAAAAAAATTTGAACATATGTTTCTATATAAAATTTACATTAGAAATATAATTAATATTAAATTTCGTATTTATAAACAAGTTACAACATGAGCGTAGTTGATGAATTTGAAATTCAAATTCATGATAACTTCTTAAGCAGTTACTGACCTCAAACTCTAAAACTGCATATTTTGGATTCATATTTTGGATCATGCTTATAACTCAAACATAGATACAAAGCTAGCCCGCGTAACAAGCGGGTCATGCTACTTACTAGGGGCATGCAACTTAACCGCTATAACCGTTGAAACGAACCATAACCGACATAATCGAACCAAGTTTAACCGATAACGGACATAACCGGTGGGTCGGTTTAATGAATTTTTTAAAACTATCAAATACGGGTCGGATTTGGTTAAAGATAATTCCAAAATCGCTATGACCAAACCGGCCCATTTATTTAACTAACAATATGTTTGTGATTAACTTTCACAAAACATATTGTTGGATTATGTCATTTTGATATTTTGGTTCAACGTTTGTTATCAAAGTAACTTGAATTTCATTGTTGGATTATATAATTTCATTCGTTTTTTTGAATATTTTTAAACTATGAATTACATACTTTGTTAGATTATGTCTTGTTTTTTTGTAATAATTGGTACCAAACTTTTAGGCTCAGTTAACTGACTCACCATGATCTACAAAACCGATTAACCAAAACCGCCATAATGAGTCGTTTATGGTTATGGATATCCATTAACCGACATATCGGTTATGGTTATGGGTTTGGCTCAAAACTGTCCCAGACAGACCCATACACACCCCTGCTATTTAGTTATAACTAGATGTCAAACCACCAATTTTGAAGTTAATTGATGAGTTGACTTTCCAGTTGTTAGCCCAACATATAAATTGTGATACGTCGGAATCGGTTCAAGAAGTGGAGGCCCAAACTCATGCAGCATCAGCCCATCATAGACCCAATTGGGCCACTCGTTTACCTCTTAAGTTCCAAGAATAATTGCAAACAACTTCCAGAAGATGCCAAAGAGATAAAACAAAAATTATTTACTTTCCTTATTTTCAGTTATATTAGTTTTTTTCAAAAGATTTGTTTCTTGTTCTTCAAGTTTGTTATTTCTGTAACTCTATAAATACCTTTGAGCTTTTAATAAAAATCAAAAGAAAATTGTCTCACGTCTCTTCTTCTTTTCTAGTATTCTTGGAGATTGACCATCTCGAATTATGTCTTATCAATTGGTGCTTTCATCAACGTTCATCATGCCTCCTCGCACAGGTACCACTGATGAAATCACTATCGCCGCCTTACATGAAGCTCACCTCACCGCCGCCAAAGAAAACGCCCAGCGTTTTGACACCCTATCCGTCCAACTCGCTGCCCAAGCGGAACAAACGAACCTTATCTTAGCCGCCTTACGTAAACCCGAACCTAACGAGCAACACTATACCAACAACCAGGTCTTTGACAACAAACCCCGAGCACCGAAATTGTTCCTTCCTACGTGGTGGGTTAGCACCAAATTCGTGGTGCAACAATATTTTCGAAATTGGATCTGAGGGCGGGTTATCACCAAATTCGTGTCACACCGGATGACACCCATAAGACGGCGTTTCGTACAATTGATGGACATTATGAGTTCTTGGTGATGCCGTTTGGCCTCTCGAATGCCCCATCAACATTCCAAGCTGCCATGAACGATCTTTTTTGGGACAATCTTCGTCGGTTTGTACTCATGTTTTTCGACGATATGCTAGTATATAGTCGTACTCGCTCAGAGCATATGCAACACTTATATCAGGTATTTCAAGCCCTCTCAGCCAATAAATATTATGCCAAGTTTTCTAAGTGTCTTCGGGGTGTCCGAGGTACATTACTTAGGGCATGTGATATCATCTCAGGGGGTTGCAACCGACGATGACAAAATATCAGCTATTCAAAATTGGCCGACGCCTACTTCTCAAACAGCCCTACATGGATTTCTTGGCCTAACCGGATACTATCGTCGATTTGTGAAACGATATTCCCATATTGCCAGACCCTTAACCGATTTGTTGCAAAACACACGTAAATTTGTTTGGTCAGATGATGCCCAAAAGGCCTTTGAACACCTAAAACAAGCCATGCTTCAACTACCGACTCTTTCCCTACCCGATTTTTCCCAAATTTTTGACCTCACCACAGACGCGTCAGATTTCGGCATCGGTGCTGTTCTTTCTTAGAAGGATAAACCCATTGCTTTCTTTAGCAAGAAGATTAACAAGAAAATGTTGGCAGCGTCTGCCTACATACGGGAACTTTTCGCTATCACCGAGGCAATAAAAAAATGGCGTCATTATTTACTCGGTCGCCGTTTCCGAGTTTTTACCGATCAACACAGCCTCCGTCACCTTTTGACACAAGTCATACAGGCCCCCGAACAACACAAATGGGCTAGCAAATTACTCGGATATGATTTTGAAATCCACTATAAACCGGGAAAGGAAAACAAAGTCGCGGATGCTTTGAGTCGAATCGACAATTTACACATGCTCACGGTTTCAACTCCGGGTTTTCCATGGTTACATGAATTGCGAGATTATTACACCACTTCCCCGGTTGGCCGATCATTCTTTACGGGTCTCTTGGATTCTTCCAAACCAGAATACACCATTCATGATGGGTTGGTTTATCATAACCAACGTTTATTTATTCCGGAGCTGCCATCTTTACGTCTTAAGTTGTTACATGAATTCCATTCGACAACCTTCGGTGGTCACTCGGGCATTACCGCCACCGTCAAATGACTTAATGCTAAATTTTCATGGTCTAAATTACGCTCGGAGTTCACCAGTTTCATTGCGGAGTGTCATGTTTGTCAACAAACAAAGTACTCCACACACAAGCCTTATGGGTTGTTGCAACCACTACCAGTTCCACAACAAGTTTGGGAGGACGTATCAATGGATTTTATTATAAGCTTGCCATCATCAAATGGTAAAACTGCAATTTGGGTCATCGTGGATCGGCTATCTAAATTTGCTCATTTTTTTGCCCTTCTAACGAACTATACAGCTCAAAGCTTGGCAACTATCTTTATAGAACAAGTCTATAAATTACACGGGTTACCAAAAAGTATTCTCTCTGATCGTGATCCTATTTTCCTTAGTCGGTTTTGGACGGAACTTTTTAAATCGATCAGTACCCGGTTGTTACATTCAACAGCGTACCACCCGCAAACAGACGGTCAGACGGAGGTCGTTAACCGTACTTTGGAAACATACCTGCGTTGTTTCACTTGTGACGAACCTAAACGTTGGACTAAGTTTCTTTACCTCGCAGAATTTTGGTACAACTCTTCTTACCATAGTGCCATTGATATGACCCCATTTCAAGCCCTTTATGGTCGTTCACCACCTTCTATTCCTCATTATACGCGGTCGGCCTCCAAACCAAAACTTATCGAAGACACCTTACTGGAGCATCAAACCATCCTTGATAAACTCAAGGACAACCTCCAAAAGACCCGCCAACGTATGATGGATCAAGCTAATAAACACCGTCGTGACATGCAATTCTACGTCGGCGACAAAGTTTTGCTAAAACTTCGCAGGTACCGTCAAAAGACAGTTGCTACTCGGGGTGTTGAGAAGCTCAGTCGTCGGTTTTATGGCCCTTTTACTATTTTAGAACGTATTGGGATGGTTGCTTACCGGCTTGATTTGCCAATCGGAGCTCGTATTCATCCGGTTTTTCATGTTTCTTTGCTCCGTCCTTGCAAAGGTGACTGGCCTGCTGGTGGCGTTCCGTTACCACCTGACCTGCTGCATTCTGCTACCAGCCTTGAGGACAAGGCTGTTTTCGAAGGGGGGAATATTGATACGTCGGAATCGGTTCAAGAAGTGGAGGCCCAAACTCATGCAGCATCAGCCCATCATAGACCCAAACGGGCCACTCGTTTACCTCTTAAGCTCCAAGAATAATTGCAAACAACTTCCAGAAGATGCCAAAGAGATAAAACAAAAATTATTTACTTTCCTTATTTTCAGTTATATTAGTTTTTTTCAAAAGATTTGTTTCTTGTTCTTCAAGTTTGCTATTTCTCTAACTCTATAAATACCTTTGAGCTTTTAATAAAAATCAAAAGAAAATTGTCTCACGTCTCTTCTTCTTTTCTAGTATTCTTGGAGATTGACCATCTCGAATTAGGTCTTATCAAATTGTCAGTAAATATAAGTGCGCCAGCCATAAAATAGGAATCCCAAAATCCAAAATACACATAGGATGATATCGGATTCCAAGCCCGACCAGCCCGACTTACCAGTTAACTCAAGAACGAGCCAATATGATCCTAGTATGGTCATCGGGTGTCAAGTTTTTCTAATTTTTTGGCTTAATTTGGTTCCTGGTCGATTTCATTTCCCTCACCTATGATTGATGTTGAGATTATATTTAATACCTTTGAATTTTTAACAAGTCAACAAGTTACACAATAACGACAGTGTAAAAAAACAATACTACACACCCTTACAAACATGACTTTGCATTCATTGTTTGATACAACCAAATGGAGGTACATCATAGTACACATATAATAGACAAAAATAAACCTTAAATTCGACAACTTCAAGAATGTTGTCTCACCATGAAACTCCCTGGCAATTTCCACTGACATAATTTTAGTATTTATGTCAATTTATACTTACTATGTACGTTATCTTGTTTTATAAATTCCTGTGTACGAATCAAGAAGAATAGTATCAAAACAATGGCACTTAAAGTTTTATCGGCTCTAGATGTCGCCAAGACGCAGTATTACCATTTTAAAGCGATCATAATTGCCGGTATGGGGTTATTTACCGATAGTTATGATTTATTTTGTATCCCTCCTATCATGAGAATGATAGAAGGATATATTATCCTGAGGTGGATAGAACCGTGGACCAGAAGAAATGGTTCTAGGTCCCAACGGTCATTGCATCCACAATGATTGCGTTTGCATTAATAGGGACTGTGCTCGGTCAACTGGTTTTCAGCCGTCTTGGTGACCGTGTAGGTCGCCGTCATGTGTACGGCGTTTCACTCATGATGATGGTGGCGGGGTCTATTGGATGCGGATTTTCCCTCTCGAGGCTAACCTCAATGATGTTTGTGAGCCTTGGATTGTTTAGAATATTGCTTGGTATAGGGATAGGAGGGGATTATCCGTTATCGGCCACAATTATGGCCGAGTTTGCCAATAAGCGAACTCGTGGAGCGTTTATTGCAGGTGTGTTCTCCATGCAAGGATTCGGGATACTTTTGAGTTCGCTAGTAACGATGATCGTGTGCTCTATTTTTCAAGCTAGTGCGGGCGAGCTAACGGACCTCCCACTATCAGAAAAAACTGCGCCGGTACCACCGGAATCAGACTTGGCATGGAGGCTCATTCTCATGATCGGTGCAATTCCAGCATCTATGACTTATTATTGGCGGATGAAGATGTCTGAAACCCCCCGGTACTACCCAAAACTCGTTAACTTCATGTAGCTATCAAACTTTCTGACACAAGAAAACAAATCAACAACTCTTTTATAAAACATATAATATAAGTACCTTAAGTAGTTAACATAAGTCAAAACTTTTTAGTACTCATTTTTCAGTGATATATACAGCATACTTTTGTTAAAAAAAATCATTTAAATGTAGCTAACTTAATTTAAAATTAGTGGTAACCGGTCTGGAGACATTAGTTAATAGGCAAGTTTTAAATTATGGTATATCCAAAAGAAATATACTTTAGATTCGATACATACAATAACAATTTATTTCAAATTCGACCCATTTTGATGTAAAGCAAAGTGTGTTTTGTACGTAGATATTGATGGTTTTTGCTCGGATTGTTTCCGGCATGATTTGTCGCAAAGGTTTTCTTTAAATATTTATAGAAATTTATTGGTAATTATGGCGATAATCCGTTGGTAAAATCCGTCAGTTGATTACTAAAATCTGGACGTGGGATTTCAAATATCCTATTCTTAACTCATTTATTTTTTTGTGTTTCATGTTACTTCCACAGATATACAGCTTTGGTTGAGAAAAACACACTTCAAGCAGCAAAAGATATGCAGAAAGTGATGAATGTACCACTGAGTACAATCCAGGAAGATGTCGAGATGATGAACACACCGAACACTCGCGCAGCTTTCTCCAACACCTACCCTTTCTTCTCTCGTGAATTCTTCAGAAGACACGGCCGGGATCTCATAGCCGCATCCCTCAATTGGTGCATCATCGACATTGTTTTTTACAGTCTCAACTTATTCCAATATCATGCATTTCGAGGTCGCATGATTCCAAAGGGCCACATGAATATATACAAAGATGCATTGCAGATAGCGAAATTCCAAGCACTCGTTGCGATCTGTGCAACAATTCCTGGATATTTCGTGACAGTTTACATGATTGATTACATCGGGAGAGTCAAGATTCAGGCAGCCGGTTTCTTTTTCATGGCGTTAAGCTTGTTCACAATCGCAAAAGTTAACAAGGGCGGTTGGGGATCTGATCCAGGTATAGGTTTCATTATTCTCTATGGACTTACATTCTTTTTCTCCAATTTTGGGCCAAACACGACCACGTTCATAGTTCCAGCGGAGTTGTTCCCGGCTAGGTTTCGTGCAACATGCCATGGGATTTCGGGTGCGGTTGGAAAAGTAGGGGCGATAATCGGGACGATCGGGTTTTTGTGGGCTTCTCGTGAACCTCCACATGGGTTTGGGGTGTCACATACATTAACCGCGATGGGTGCGGTGTGTGTTTTAGGGTTTTTCGTGACATATTTCTTCACTAGAGAGACAATGGGGCGTTCGCTGGAGGAGAATGAGAATGTTGATGAGTTCACTGGTGTTTGGTTCGTGAGATTTTGGCCTTGGGCTAAAAGAAATGAAATGAATATCGATGAATAATGTATCTCCATCCTATCTAAAGATATTCTTATCATGTTTTGATACAATATAATAATAAGATTCGATTAGTTATCCCAAATACCTCTTAGAGGAAAGTAGAGGTGATGATTATATAGATGGTTAGATATAGTTATATGTACAAAGATAAACTGAGATTGTATTGTATCATATCTATTTCAGTAATAAGGAAATGGGGTGTGTTAGTTATTATGTATACCACTAAAAGGCAAGTAGTCTTACTAGATATCATTTTAGTGTATTAAGTTGTGTGTTGAAAAAGGTAGCTTTTAGAAGTAGATTCAGTGTGGAGTGGATGTAGGTTAATCATGTTCAATGTGTCCAATACCAACTCAGATTAAAGACTCTAATATCTTGGAAAAGATTTGATATAATAATACATTGTTTATTATTATAATTAAGTCTTATCTTGATAGTTTTATTTGATTTGGGTTCAAATATGTATTTGAATGTGAGTAGGACTAAAACCAAGGTGTTATATAAACCCTTGATTATTTGTTTGTTTTATTCAGGTTTTCTCGTTTGTCATTTTGTTAATAAAAGAGTAGTAGAGAATTCTACAAATCTCGTGTTCGTATTCTTGATCCACCTGCTAAAAGTTTAACAAATGGTTCATGTTTTGCGCTCATAAAAGAATCCGTTCAGGTCCAAAAGAAGCAATCGGAGCAGTAGCTGATTAGAGGAACACTACAGTTCGATTGGAAAAAGATATTGTGGCAGATCTTCAGTTTGCCGGTGGGATACATGTATGATGTCGTATCTACAAGGACAGATCTATGGGAAGTTGTTAATGGTTCGGATACTGTCCTTCTCAAAAACGACGTGAACGGGGTAATTGGCAAGTAGAGAATCAAAACGGGTAAGGCGTTTTATATTCTCAAGACTATGATTGAAGAGGAGTTGTTATAACACATACGAGACCTTCAAACACCTAAAAAAGCATGGGATGCCTTGGCAGCCTTGTTTTCCAATAAGAATGATGCAAAATTGCAGCTTCTTAAGAATGAATTGTTGTCCGTAAGCCAAAAGGATTTGACAATACCGCAAAATTTCCATAATGTGAAGACCTTGTGTAGAGAAATCGGATAGCTGGATCAAGAGGCAAGAATTAGGGAACCTAGAATGAAATGAATCATTATACATGGTTTAAAGGCTGTTGTTATACAATGTTGTGGTTGAGTTTGAAAACCTGCTGGCCGGGCAAAAGTCTTTAGCCAAGCAAATAGAGGAGACGTCGATTGGAGGATCAGCAAAAGCCGAGGACACGACTCTTTATGCAAATCGTGGTAAAGGTAAATTGTAGAAAAGCAAATGGCCGGGTCAAAAGAGTTACAAGGACCGATATAAGAAACCTGAATGGAAGAAACATAATCTAAAACAAGAAAGGGAAACAGGTGACTCGGGTAATGATAAAAAGTACAAGAAACCTTGGAGAAGTTTTCCCTTTAACTGTCATAAGTGCAGACAACGAGGTCACATGGCTAAATATTGTAGAACGCCATCGAATAAGGAAGGCATCCAAGAATCAGGTACAAAGAGATGCGAGTATTGTAGGCTATGAAAGACCTTAAAGGAACAAGTATGTATCTAGAGGGAGTGTTGAGTTTGACACTTTAGCCGAAGCCGAAAGACGTGATCTGTGTTGAGTTGCAGCTATTTGGAGTTGACGTTCTTCGTGTGTGTCATGGTTAGATGATGGTTGGTGTTTAGAGGGAGTGTTAAACATGTCCAACACTAACTCATACTGAAAACTCTTAATATCTTGGAGAAGATTTATATAATAATAATTCGTTTATTATTATAATTAAGTTAGTCGAATTTGATAATTTATTCGTATCTTGATAGTTCTATTTGATTTGGGTTCAAATTATTTATTTGAATGTGAGTAGGGCTAGGACCAGGGTGTTATATAAGCCCTCGGTTATTTGTTTGTTTTATTATTTTTTTTCTCGTTTGTCATTTTCATAATAAAAAAGTAGCAAAGAGTCCTACATATCCCGTGTCCGTGTTCTTGATTCACCCGCTAACAAATCATATTATTAAAAAATATTATTCTCTTATTCAACGCCAGTGCAATGGCGTGGGTTTGTTGTTGTGGCGCACTGCGGCCTTGGGTTTGTGTCATGTGGTGGTGTTTGGCGCCACCTTTACCGCATGGCATGTGGGTGGCGCCCAAGCAACCACCACAATCCTTGGTCTTATGTAGCTAGCTTGTGACCACCATAATGGAGCACCACCCAGCTAAGCATGTCGTTTCAGTTTTCATTCCAAAGTATAGAGTGGTCGTCGAGTATGGAGCTAGTGGACCAAACAGTAGTCGCTTCACTAATTAATTGTCACATTTAAGGAAAAAAAATACAAAACATCTCTGCAAGTTCAATGGCAGAGTCAATACACTGGCCCTGACTAAGGTGCGGACATTCTGCGAAAGTCTCCTGATGTAACACTTGATTCACTTTGCTTTGGTGTTCACTATGTCAGGCACCAACCTAGACATGCGGTTGAATACAGTAGTGTACTCACGGTGTGTCATCTTTCCGACCTTCAAATTCAAAAACCTTATATCAACCCTCTTAACTTCCGCATCAGCACAAAATCGTTTCCTAACAATTTCCTTCAAATCATCCCACTTCATAGCCTTGATTTAATCTAGAGTCTTTCTTTGCTCCACTGTCTCCCACCAGAGCATAGCCTCATCACCAAATGACTGGGTAGCATAACCCACCGCTTAATCGGGACGGCACTCGCTAATTCGGATAACCTTGTCCATATCGGTTATACACTAGAGAGTAGCGATTGCATCCCCCCAAGCCAGTCAGCTTCAGCGGGTCACAACCCTTGAATGCCTTGTAGTTGCAACCACCTCGGCCGATCTTCCTTTCTCCAAATTTCACATACCGAACTTCATTTGATTTTTCTTTCTCATTCTAATCATCTTTCTTGGAGTTCTTGGTCTTCTCAGGTGTTCTAACTTGGCTTCCAGCAGACCATTCTGGATGTAGATTCTTCACCCTAGTAGCTACAGCTTGAGCAACGACAGCTTGAATAGCATTGTCAAGTTGATTACGTTCGTCTCGCTTGGTTACATCCTTTCATCTCTGGTGTCAGTAACTGGTTCTTCAGAGGGTATCTGGGTGACACGTGGCCTACCACGGTGTCCCGTACGACCTCCTTGACCAATAGCCTTCTTTTCTCCAGTCATTTGTATTCTATAAGGAAACACAAACATCATCACTCTAGTAACTATTTAGTACAAGGATAGTAAGGAGAGCAGGTAATAACAGTGGCCAACTGTGATTAGTTTACCATGTTACTTTCTATGTCCTATACACTTCCCTTTGTGAGTCCACTAGTGCTAGGTTATATTTTTAAAAGGTTAGACAAACAATCAAACATTTCATATTGTTGGGTCCATATTTGGTGGTTTGTACTTAGTTATGTGTTTATTGGGCTAGGCTACGGGTTAGCTATGTAAACCGAGAACTCTAAAGAGTTCTCGGTGGGCTTATGATTAATATGGGCCTAGGTGTTTGGTTTCCCTATATATAGTTTACATAATGTATAGGGTGTTGGTTGTTCACATTGAGAGAGGTTGAACACTTTGAGAGCCACCATTACTCTAAAGAGCAATACCGGTTTGTGTACTCTCATGTACCAGACAGTTTAATAATATAATCGTGTGCATTTGGAGTATTACATCATGTTCATCATATTCATACTGTTTATCATTGTTCCTGAATCACCACGTTAACTAGATTCCTCATATTTGACGAGTGTTGGTTGATACAAAAAATACAACTTGATAAAAAAAATCTAACTCTTTTATCAGGTAACATTAATCTCATGTATACAAACCTAACAAATAAAATCAAATTGTTTTGTATACATTTCATAAAAAAATAAAAAATAATAATAATAAAAAACTAGCTAGAGAAAACATATAGTACTTTTTAATACGTGTAAAAAAAATAAAAAAACTTTTGATAAGATCTTAACGAAATAAAATAATAAAATCAATAACAAAAATATATAAAAACAGTATAACAAAAATAAAAATTTAATAGTTTTTTATTTGATATTTTTAGAGAATTATAAAATAAAATAAGAGGGACTAACATGTTAATTACAAATGTTAAGGAAAAATGAAAGTTAAAAGGATATATAAATAACAAGAAATGGGGGTACGTTTAGTATGACCTCCTTCTTAACCCGATCAAAATCTACTACTATGTAATTTTGTTTCATTAATGTTTTGCTAGGATTATCTTTTATAATTATTGGAAATATCTTTTCTGTGAAAAAAATAGGAAAAGAAATTATATTTTCGTCGTTGTCTATTAATTATTTGTTTTGGTGGTAGGAAGTTGGACCTGTTAGGTGTCCCACTCACATTACTGTTAAGTGGTACGCTTTATCCAACTATAACTTATGTATGGTTAATTTTGATATATACAGTAGGTTTGAAATTATCGGTGTGAAATTTTCTTCTCCGAACCGACCTGAAAAATAAACCGAAACTGAACCGGTTTAAAACCGATTATGTAGAAATCGGTTTGGAACCGACTGAAACCGTAGGTTTGGAACTGGTTTGTAATTTTCTCCCCCAAAACCGGTTAACCGAACCGAAATCGGCCAACACAGGACAAAAACTGGTCAAAACCTGAACCGAAATAATCTTAACTTGGTCAAGAAACCGGTTTCAACCCGAACCAAAACCGATCATAAACCGGTTTTGAATGTCATGTATGATAAGTAAGCTAGAAGTCACTCAACAATATTTACTTGAATATAAATGTTATGCATTATAAGTAAGCTAGAACTCACTCAACAATTGTTTAGTTTAATATGCATATAAAGTAATTAGTTGGTTAGCGTGAACAAGGATGTGTATGACAGGCACTAAAGCAAGGCTACCTGGCAAAAATTGGCATCCCGAAATCTATGTTTAATTCTTTTAATGTTAACGGAACTCTGTTGGTGTATGGATTTGATACCTTTGCTTAAGGATGATGGGGCATGTTTCGAATGTTTCCGCTTCATGTTTATGCAATTTCTCATATTTAATAACTATATTGCATATGTAAACCCAAATGTTGAGAACCCCCTGAGTTCGGGGCATTTCAACGATTGAGCCAACTATGTCTATGTAATGATCCTAACCCTAACCCACATGAGCTGACCAAGTTTATATCTTTAGCCATTAAACCCAATTGGTCTTTTATTTCTCCACCTCTCCCTCAAATCCTTGGAAAAAGACCCTCCGCATTATTTCCAAACTATCAATAACCTATACCGTGCTTGATATAAGGAAAAATAGTACGTACGTCAATAGCCGGTCCAAAGCTTATTTAATCAACATTACTCTACCTCCAAACAAAAAAAATTTCCGTTACCATATACACAGACGGTTTATAAAAATATCGAAGACCGGTTTCCATGACCTAACCAAGTTCATATCCAGCCCAACTTGTACACACGATGTTTGAAAAGGAAGGAACAACCTTTAATTACATCAAAATATCAAAGCTAAATTTTGCAATCCCAAATAAGAGGCCCGGACACCATCTAAAAATATCTAAGGATACGCACGAGGTTTAGCGCATTTAGTTTCTCCAAAGCCCCAAGGAAAATGATGTCGTCCGCATATAAAAAAATATACAAGAACCAGCCCATTGGTAGTACATGGATCACCAAATAAGCCCGCTTAATGATTTCAGAGAGAGCTTTCATGGCTGAAGAAACACGGATCTACTCCCCTTGACGGGTCTTAGATCCAATGAGTCCACAGGGTAGGGTACGATTAACTGCCAATACGATATAAACACAATCCCCAAAGTCCAATGACGTGAACCTGCAAAACAGACACCGTGAGCTCGTTACGTGAAGGATAAGAGGGGGGTGTCTTCCCGTAACCACCCTCCAGCGTGAGAATAAGTACAATTCTGATAAAGATAATGCACTTAGGAAAATAGTGAAAGTACTGTAGGAGTGAATATCAATACCTCATGATGGTTGAGAATGTATTTTTAGCCGAATAGTGTGGGAAGATGATTGGGCCAGCTGTCCCTTTGGAAGATGCTCTCGTAACCACCTGGACACGTGTCCTCATTCGATAGGTTCAGTTTATACGTTGCATGTGCATGTATAACAACCTGTACACATGTCTTCACAGGATAGGATGGTAGACAACTCTAGCCATGTGCACGGTTATAACGGTCTGGCTAGGTGTCCTTTACTGATTGGCTGAGAGGTCACGTATTTCTCAAGAAAGCATCTTGGTTGATCTTCTAGAATGTTATTGGTTAATGACAGCTGTCCCTGGGCATTTCCTCATGATTATTTACGCGGACGGATACTCTGTCTTGCGGATGACTTCTGAGGGTGCTAGGATGCTTCCGCATATACTGTGAGGGTGCTCCTTCCTCAAATAATTATGCGGGTGATCCATATGTCCCGCGGGTGCCTTATGAGGGACTTCTGATTGACCCGCGGGTAATACTTAAGGGTATTTGGGTCTTCTCCGTACCCTACCTCTATAATGGCAATAATGAATAAGAACGGTGATAATGGGTCTCCATGTCTTAATCCGTAAAACAAGGTAACTCGTGCGTAGGAGACCCTTTTACCCGAACCAAAGGCGCACCCGATTGTAATACCGCCATGATCCATTTTCTCCATTTTGGAAGGAAAATTTTTAGCCCCATAATATCATCCAAGAAATGCCAGTTTAACGAGTTAAATGTTTTGTCCTTGTCCCCTTTGAATACCACACCCTTCGCTATCTCTAGCAGGACATCCATAATGCTTCTTCCGTACAAGATAGCCGTTTGTTCCCCTGAGATCAATTTATTAAGTACTCCCTTAAATCGATTTACCGAAACTTTTGACAACACTTTGTTGATAGACCCAATGAGGCTTATCGGACGGAAGTCATATAAGAGCAGGAAAAAACGTTGTACACCCGCGATTTAAAGAACCGCACATATAAAAGTGCTCAAAATTTTTATCAAAACCCAACTGAAACTAAGCCTAGCACCTCTCCACAAATGGAAAGTAAAATCTTCCAGCTCGGGGATCACTCCCGATCATACTCCCAAATAGCATAGTCAATCTTAGACGAGGAGAATGACATTACGCGAGAGTCCGCCTCCTTATCGGAGAGAACAGAGAGATTAGGGCATAATAAGTGAGGCCTCGAACTGTTCTTTATAACCTGTTGGATTGTTTGTCCACAAACTATCGAAGAAACTAGATGTTGTTGATATAATTAGCGTTCATGATGCCATGGAAGAAACTAGAATGAATTCTCGTCGCCATCCGAAGCCCATTCAACCCTTGATTTTTTTCGACCTTCGGTTTCCTTAAATCTTCAACTCCACCACAAACTTTTTACTTTAAGCCCTTTGTTCCATTTCCGAGTGTACTAATTTGTGTTGTTCCTTATCTTTTTAACCCGTCCTTTAAGCCATTTAAGCTTTGTAGCCAAACCTGAATCGGCTGAGCCAGATTATTTAAAAGATCAGCAAAACAAACACCGGGAATTCGAGCCGAGAGTTAAAGAATTCAATGCGGATATGACCATAGTCCATTGGCAGTACCGTTGATAAGAGTAATCGGCAATGATTGGATCTATCCTTATCTAGGTTAGTTAAATACTTAAATAGGCCAGTGGTCATATATCAAGAAAACTATTACTCACCAAGCACTGATCAACCTTGCTCATCTGATCCCCTTTATCGCTAATGTATATGTAAATTTGTTGCCGCGGATGTTATACTCCATCAAATTTGCAACCATTACGAATAAGCATTTAGCGCATTGAATTCTCAATTGACACTTTCCGACTGGTCCCTCACATCATTAAAATCTCCCAATAATATCCACATCCCAGAAAGTGAGTTTAATTCGAACAGCCAATTAAAATCTTAGCCCAAACACCCCAGAGCTAGATTTCACGCCTCTTATTCAATTTGCTTTGGATACATTGCCTGTCCCCATATGTTAGCTGTCAAACAATTCATTTGCAACCATTTTCTCTACCTTCACCAATAACAACCGCTTGAACCTCATTTAATCGACCTTGCAAGTTGCAAATCAGCCTCAATTAACTTGCCAAATTCTACGGTAGCCGCTCGAACCTCAATTAACTTATGTGTGTGTTTGTTACTAATTTTAATTTCGTTATATGTTCTGAAATTGACCGATTATTAATCCTTATTGTTTTGTTTGTTAATCTAATTTAGTTCTCATCTCCTGCATGTGTTAGTTTAGTAGTTTGATCAGTGCAATGTTTAACCTAATTTGTGTACGTAGGGGTAAAAACGAACCTTAACGAGCCTGGTGTATTTTTAGTAACTTGCCAAATTAACTTGCCATGTTGCAAATCAGCCATCACCAACTGAGTTTCCAAAAACACTTCACTAGCATCAATTGTCCGCGTTAAACAATAGGTAGCCCCATCCTTCGAAGATATAAAATGTTCCATTGGGTTCGGTTGGTGGATCACATGAGAGAATAAAGGGAGGGGAATTTAAGTCCAGGACAGAGGTGGCTAAGTATGGTTTTAGAAGTAATATCAATGACTATAGAAATCAAAACTAAATTAAAAATACCAATAAGCAACATGTTATTATTATGTGAATTTTTTTCAAAACAATAAATTCATTAACCAAATGGCAGCAAATGCATCACACACAAAAACAAACAAGAAACTTCTTTACTATTTATATCTCAAAAGTCCTCAGTAGCAAAATTATCACTTGGAAACTCACAAGCAATTATTAATCACGTATTTTTATTCTTTGAATTTCTTATAAAGTCTTCTGTTTGAATCAATCAAGAAATATATTAATCTGAAAATTAATTACCCTTTTGATTGCGTAACCGGCCCTAGGGTTGTGCGAGCCTGATAACCGGTCAATACCCGTAATTTAAGAGGAAAAATTTTTATGAATAAATATACATATTTTTTAAACACGTTTATGAGCAGTGTGATCGTTGATCATGAGCTTGCTTAAACACGTTTATGTGCAGAGATGGTGGTTACATGTAGGAAATGGTGGCCGGTTATGATGAAGTTGGCCGGAGTTGCAGAAATGGAGGTTTGAGAAGGAGGATGTTAAAACAATGCTTTTACAATTTTCTTTTAATGAGTTATTTTTTATTTATATCTGTTTTTTAAGGGCCCTATTTTATTCGTTTTTGACTTTTTATAAACAAAAATGTAATATGACATTATTGCCCATGGCTTAAGGTTAAAAAACAACGGAGTTATCAAATTGGATGAAATTGGCAACACTTGTTAAACGTGAATGGTCTGGTTGCAAAAAAACAAATTTTTTGAACTAAAATCGCATAATTGACCAAACCCTAAGGACGTTCTTGGCACTTTACTGTATAAAAAAATAGGTATAAATATTAATCATCTTAAATATATTGCGATCAAAGTTTTTTTTATACATAATCTATTTAAAGTTTTAAATTATTGGGCCAAAACTAAATTAAAAAAAAAATAAAATTAGCTTATATATTTCATTATGATTTCCAGATATTATATTTTGACTCATCTGTGGTATTTAAATTCTGGTGGGTGCAACCCTGTCTTTAAGGCTTTGATAAAGAGGAATGTTCGCTTGCCAAATATGCTAGTGACATCATATATCGCCAATAGGCAGGGGCGGCTCGGGCATAGGGCGATGTGGGCGACCGGCCGAGACACTTAATTTTCGGGGGCACAATTTTTTTATATATGTATTTTTTATGAAAAAATAATATGTATATTTAATGTTTTACTCTAACTATACAATAACTAGTTTGGTTAAGTGGTAAAGGGGTATGACTTTCAAGCAAAATGTTGCAAATTCTAGTCTCACTTGAGACATTTTTTAGTTTATTTTTATACACAAAGTTTTTTACACAACATAAATCATAACCAAGTAAGATCATTTAAAAGTTTAATTATTTAAACCAAACAAATATCCCATTTACATAAGGCCCAAACCTTTTTTGTTTATAATATTTCGTTACTCGTTAGAGTCTACGGGCCTTTTATTTCGACTCAGCCGAGGCATATAAATTCCTGGAGACGGCCCTGCCAATAGGTCTCTTTCCAAGAATGAAACTTTGTGTAGGTTGTAACTAAATAGTCAAGTGTCCCGTAGGCGTTATTTACATCAGTTTTTTCTAGTAAGGTTGACTGTGTGTTTTTCGATAACGGTATTCTAGTTTCTTTCGTAATTCAAGTATAAAACAAATAGTAATTAACTGCAAGGTCACAAGACGTTGCTTTTATTATATGATCAAAACAATCAAACAAACAATTTACTTCAGCTATATATGAAATTCCCTAGCAGTTTCCTTCCAAATATTTTAATATTTACTGGTGTTCATTTATGATTTTTCTCTGTTAATTTTTTCTATTTTTCTGTTTTAGTATCATGAAAAAAAAGTTGTTCATTCAAAACAAATTAAATGAAACTTAGTGATTATATTGAAATAGAAGGTAACCGGGCAACAAGTTTCGCCATTATTTTTTTTTGAATTGCAAAATTTAGTCTTTTAAAAACTACAGTATCTGATCTTGGAGTCATAAAGTTCTATGCGTGACCTGTTGCGCTCAGCTAAGAAACTCCACAGCTTCAGGTGTGAGAAAACCAAAAGTGTCAAAAGAAAAATGAATAAATACATGTTGGTTGTCAAGACATGTCTTCTCATGTTTAGTCACCTTACATAAAACAGTTTTTAAAGCAACTTGACTGACTGTGAAACCACTACTCTCTAATCCCACCAAAGAGGAAACCTCTGTAAAATCCACAAACACATATTTTCCTCATATCCGGCCATCCAAACACAAAAAATTCATTTTGAAGACCTAGGCTAACTCTAAACAATAATTACAAACTTTTTTTGTTTATAAATCAGACGCATTTCTTCTCACATAGCTATTACATTGTGCATCAACTTTACCTAGTAAACCCACTATAACTTATACTATAAACAGGTTTAATAAGTTATCTATTCGAATCTAATAGAAACTAAAAGAATTCACGTGAGCTTAAACATAACACATAACTAACCAAATAGTATCGAACTCAGCCTTTTTTGGCTAAACGTATTTACTAGCTACTTCGATGAGAAACTAGCAAAATCCCGTCTAGACTAAACCAAAATTTGTAGGTTTAATCTTGGATTCAATTTGTGTTTTCAATTCATGAAACAAAAAGTTACACCACCAAACTACTATAAATTAAAATTTAAAGGATCCTTGAACTAGATTGTATATTAATAATTATAACTTTCTTTATTTTTATATCAATGATTTTAGTGTTATCAAACTATTTTAGTTCATCGAGATTTCCTTTGGCTTGGTGACGTCGAACATTGTTAATTAACCACTGGTACTAATAGTGTAATTTCCTTTAGATTTTTCAATTGATGTAACTAAATAACTGATTGAAGCTAACTGTCGACTGACATACTTTTAAATTTTTAATGAAGACGTGTATCAATGGATTTAACATAATTACAATTTCTAGAAATTAAATATTCAAACCTATGCGTCATTGATACTTCCTAGCCAAATGATCATGTTATTAAAACACAAACAAGACTTGTGCATTACTCTATAAAGGTTGACTAGTAATACTAAAACATTTATTCTCTCCGTTTCATTAAAAGGTGTTCATATTTTCATTTTTATTTATCTTATTACACATGTTCATTTTTTAAATTTATTAACCAATTTCTAAGTTTACCCTTAAACACACATAAGTAACATTAATAAAAGATATTGAAAGACCCAATTTCTAAGGACATTATTGTCATTTGATAAACAAAGAAAACAATAATTTAATTTAATTTAAACTTCGTGTTATTTAAAATAAGACACTTTGATAGGAAGAGATGGAGTAAGTTTTAGAAATAATATCAACGATATAGATATTAAAATTAAATGAAAAATGCCAGTGAGCAACACGTTATTATTGTATCATCTTTGTCAGAACCTTAAATTCATTTGTTATGTAATTCAACCAAATGGCACCACATGAATCACACACACAAACAAACAAGAAACCTATTCACTGACGACTTGAAAGATATTGTTTCTCTCAAAAGTCTTCGGAAGAATATGCTAAAAATTTATAACTTGGAAACTCCCAGGCAGTTTCCAATCATTTATTTTTTTAGAATTTATATTTCTTATAAAGTCTTCTGTTTGAATCAATCCATAAACTAATCTGAAAAATGGCGCTCAAAGTTTTATCAGCTCTTGATGTTGCCAAGACACAATATTACCATTTTAAAGCGATCATAATCGCGGGTATGGGTTTGTTTACTGATAGTTACGATTTGTTTTGTATCCCTCTTATCATGAGAATGATAGGAAGGATATATTATCCTGAGATACACAGAGACGGGGACAAGAAGAAATGGTTTGAGGTTCCAACCGCCATTACCTCAACGATGATAGGGGTCGCGTTAATGGGGGCCGTGATTGGTCAACTGGTTTTTGGCCGGCTAGGAGATCGTGTGGGACGCCGTCGTGTTTATGGTATTTCTCTGGTGATGATGGTGGTGGGGTCTATTGGATGTGGATTATCACTATCTAATTTGACATCAATGGTGTTTGTGGTCCTTGGGTTCTTTCGGTTCTTGCTCGGGATTGGAATAGGAGGGGATTACCCGTTATCGGCTACTATTATGGCCGAGTTCGCTAACAAGCGGACTCGTGGAGCGTTTATTGCGGGTGTGTTCTCAATGCAAGGGTTTGGGATACTTTTGAGTTCGCTTGTTTCCATGATAGTTTGCTCCCTTTTTGAAGCTAGTGCCCATGGGAACGGGATAAAGAGGCCGTCCGACCTCGCACCATCAGAAGTCAATGCTCCGGTCCCGCCTGAGTCGGACTTGGCATGGCGGCTCATTCTCATGTTTGGTGCAATTCCAGCATTTATGACTTACTATTGGCGGATGAAGATGCCTGAAACCGCACGGTATGAACAACTCCTTAATTCATTCTATTTAGGAACTTTAACCACTAGTATATTTGGATGGTTTTTGGAAAGATTTATAAATTAAACTAGATAATTCTTTTGTGGTACAAATGTATCATGAAACAACAAACACACATTAAAGATTTTATTAGGGTGGACAATGAATTATTTGGATGTCAAGATCATCATTTCTTAACAGTTCATTTAATATATAGTTTAGACTGTTTTAATAAGTTGTTACTTAAAATCATTTTAGTAATCTACTTATCTAAGTACAAACTTTTATATTTTAATTTTCCTTTGTCTTTATTTTACTGTAATTGTTGAAAACACAATCGTTACAAAACAATATATATTACTGATATACAAAAAGGAGTTACCTAGTTCTACATCTTGTAATAATCAACCAAAACTTAACATTTTTAAAATTACAGATTTACGGCTTTGGTCGAGAAAAACACATTACAGGCAGCAAAAGATATAGGGAAAGTGATGGATGTACCACTCAGTACAATCCAAGAAGATGTCGAGATGATGGAGACTCCGAACACTCACGCTGCTTTGTCGAATACCTACCCTTTCTTCTCTAGGGAGTTTTTCCGACGACATGGTCGTGATCTTATGGCGGCATCCATCAATTGGTTTCTCATCGATATTGTCTTCTACAGCCTCAACATATTCCAATATCATGCATTTAGCGGCTATATGAAACGGAAAGAAAACATTAATCTATACAAAGATGCAATGCAGATCGCAAAATTCCAAGCACTCATTGCTATCTGTGCAACGATCCCTGGATATGTTGTGACAGTTTACCTGATTGATTACATCGGGCGAGTCAAGATTCAGGCCGCCGGGTTCTTTTTCATGGCGGTAAGCTTGTTCTCAATCGCAAAAGTTAACAAGGGCGATTGGGGTTCCAAGCAAAATTTCGGTTTCATTATTCTCTATGGACTTACTTTCTTTTTCTCAAATTTTGGGCCAAACACGACCACGTTCATAGTTCCAGCGGAGTTGTTCCCAGCTAGGTTTCGTGCAACTTGCCATGGGATTTCCGGTGCGTTTGGAAAAGTAGGGGCGATAATCGGGTCAATTGGGTTTTTGTGGGCTTCTCGTGATCATCATGCTGCGTCGCATACGTTAGCTTTCATGGGCGTGGTTTGCGTTTTAGGGTTTTTTGTGACGTATTTTTTTACAAGAGAGACAATGGGTCGGTCATTGGAAGAGAATGAGAATGTTGATGAGTTCACCGGTGTTTGGTTCGTGAGATTTTGGCCTCATAAGGCTTGGGCTAGAAGAAATGATATTAACACTGGTGAAACAACGTCTCTTTATCATATGTAGATATTCTTATTGTTTAGATTACAACCATAAATACTTTATAGGCATTAGAGGTGATGACTAGAGATAGATTGTTAGATGAAAGTTTAAGAAAAATAACCACGCGTGTATATCATATTTTATTCGTTATATTGATTTAAAGAGATTGGCGTGTTCGTTATTATAACATTTTCATTGAAACTAGCTAATGACTCAAAATAGAACACAAAAATCATTTCAAGCAATCAAGATCTAACCGGTAAACTATGAAACATGTTTTTCAAATCACATTTGGGGTTATTCGTCTCGTATTTGCAAATAAGGCCAAATTATAGTTGTGTAAGAGATAGAATAAGAGAATGTAAGATTGGTTATCAATCGAAAACACCCTAATCATATATGCTATTAGAAATAAGTACGATTTGGCAAAAGCTCAAGTAACCAAAACTTATTGGCCATTCGTACTGCGACTGATCTTAATCATGATTTGGCAAAAATCTCTCCTCTAGCATGTCACACAGCCTTTTCTTATTCCATATTGTATTGGCGGTTAATATGAAGTTAATCGAAGATGGTATTGACGAATAAGCCTGGTCTACAAATGGCAGCTATCTCATTTATAAAAAAAACAAATTTATCAACATTAATCATACAATTGGCATTATGTTTCAGTTTCAATATTATTGTTTCTGACCTTGTTAAAAAATTGGCATTATGTTTCAGTTTAAGTCCTTTAGCGAATGTTTTGTTGTTCTTAATAAATAATCAAACAACCAGATATGCTTTTAATCAACCAGAGAATTTGAAAGATGATTGTGTACTTTGGTTGATAAGGGGTGACCAGGAATAGCAGGTCTTACGAATTAGTGAAAATCCAATCTCTGATAACATCATGCATTTTATACGTGCAGCTAGTTTCAATGGCGTCATTCAGTGTGAGACCCCGAGACTCTAATATCTGCCTTAGAAGATCTGGCAACTTTGTTTGGTTTACCTATTGATGGTATTGTATTGTGTGGCATTGAACTTAAATGGTTAAACGAGGAAATATATCAAGTTTTTATGAATTGACCAGTAATATGATCACCAGTGATGAAATGAGATCGCTATAAATAAACTCCTCGTTTATTCTAAACGCCACTCAAGCAACTTAACTTCTTGATATTCCTACTGATGCATGCACGAGAAAGAGCAATACTTTTACTTGTAATCGGTGGAACATTATTTTCTGAATCCGCCAACAATTGGAGCAGTGTTGTTCTTCCTATTTTGTACAGAAATCTTTGTAATGCCATTGATATTAAGTTGATCGAGATTGGCGGTGTTATATTACCGTTGCAGCTTTCGGCTTGGGAAAGATTCCCCTCAATGAATACTTGAATATTGAATATAACGAACGGGCTTCTTTATTATTCGGGCTAGATGAGTTTGGAAAAATGGATTGGATCGTACGTGGTTATTGCGTTGAGGGCCCGGGTCGTCTGGTTGGGCTAAATCAATTACATATATTTACATCTTGGTTCAGATATTTTTAATAGCACATCATTAGATCTTGAAATGTCATGAAATATTTGTTTCCTTTAGCATTTTCTTATAATTACTTCAAGAGGTAACTAGACTCGTATTTATCAAAACCCAAAAAGTTTTGCAACCTGTATTCTCATGTTAAATTTAGTAAGTCATTAGGATTGTAAGCAATTTTTTTAGAATCAGATAACAAAACCAGTCATCTTACTGGCCGGTTCATCAACTGAACTAGTCGGACTGGTTAGATTAGATTTCAAAACAGTCAGATGATGTTGTAAATAATATCACATTAAGACCGTTATATATATCAAGTATAAAAAAAAATATGAAAATACTTTCTGTTTTGATATGACTTTGTAAGTTTATTAAAACATAAATAAGAAAAGGGAATATGAACCATCAAAGTGCGTTTTTGAAGGAAAGGAAATGTAAAATGAATACTGAAAATCTTGTCGACCAATAAGCGATAGGTTCAACAGGGAACGATTCAATAGGCCTTAGCCAGGCTGGTTCACGGTCCAACCGTTTTGAAACTTAATTATTCCATGATCGTATGCAAATAATAGTTTGAAGACTGTTTTAGTTGTTAAAAAAATGCTAAGACATGCAATAAGTTACTTATTAGCTGGTCTAGGTTTCTAGAAACAAAAACCTCAAATGACTTTGTGGAGGATTGTAGGAAGGGTTGGACTATGAAGACTGAAGTATCGCCAAAAAGGGATCTTTTCTAAGAAAGAAAATTCGTGTGGTTTATAGTCAAGAGTTCCCAGTGACATTACATCTGTCCTTTTCTACGAAGTTGACTTTGAATTTTGTATTCTGGATGCAGCTATTATGATACGGACAAAAACAATAATTAATAATTTTCCAATTATATATGAACTTCTTTAGCAATTTCCTTCCCCGTGATATTATATTTGCCTAAATAATAAGTATTTTCTCATTTTAATTTTATATATTTTTCCCATAACAAGTAAGCAAGATATATGCTGATATGATTATATGAATATCGGATATATATAACAATAACAAAACTATAATTTCATTTGTTTATTTAAGTTATGCAATTGAAAGTGCATGCATCACGTACATACAAAAAAAGATATTGAAGGGCATGCGGCCTAGCTAGTTGTATCAAGGCATTAGAGGCGTTGTTTAGCATTCTTGGCGCCTAAGAGAAATACCTACTCGGGTCATAGTATAAAAAATATATTGTTATGATCATAATTAGTAAGACTGAACTCATGTGTTGCGGTGAGACACGATCGGTTTTCGGGTCGACCAGGCCAGATCCTGAGTGAATAGAAAATAGAAAATGTACATAGCAGTTCCAGCTGAAATACTTGGAATAATTCTACCACTTCTACTAGGAGTAGCCTTTTTAGTGCTAGCTGAATGCTTCGTTTCGGTTTGAGGATTTGAGTAACAACCAAAGAGAAAAACGAAAAAACAAATTCGTGATATATCTAAAAAGATAGCGGCAGGTGTTTTATATTGATAGAAAATCATACAGACGAATATATATAGTTCTTCGGTCGTAATGAGCCCAAACTATATATTATATAGCTCCAATGACCTCTACATGTATCGAACCATATGTTATCATACAATCAAAGTCAATTTCACATCTCCCTTGTATAACTCTATTTTGAAAATTGGATTTTTATAATACCATCTTTTTAAAATTAAACGATAATAATCTCATCTAAGAATATTCTTACAACCAGTTCTACCTTTTATATTATTATTTTCTCATTGGGTCTCCGTTAAAAATAAGTTAACCCCATTAAGGTTTGTCTGAATTTCAAAATGATGTGTTAAGACTTTGATCGGAAAAACGAATACGTTTAGATTGATGTAAAACTTACCTTGAAATGATGCTTAAATGATCGCAGCAAATGGGGTGTTGATTTAGAATTTATGGGTGTCAAAACAAACGATAAACCTTGACATTGTCATATTCAAAGATCTTGACATCATCAAACGTCTTATTGGCTTACCTAGCATCGGCTCAAGATTTTGACTAGGAAACTCCCGGGCAGTTTCCATTGACATGTATATTATTTATGTCAATATCAATATATATGTTTGCTAACTTGTGTTTATTATCTAGTCAAGAAATTACACTAAAATGGCACTGAAAGTTTTATCGGCTCTAGATGTTGCCAAGACACAATATTACCACTTTAAAGCGATAATAATCGCAGGTATGGGTTTATTTACCGACAGTTACGATTTATTTTGCATCCCTTTCGTCATGAGAATGATAGGAAGGATATATTATCCTAAGATACATAGAGCCGGGGACCAGACAAAATGGTTTGAGGTTCCAACCATCATTACCTCTACGATGATTGGTGTCGCGTTAATGGGGGCCGTGATTGGTCAACTGGTTTTCTGCCAGCTTGGTGACCGTGTAGGGCGTCGTCGTGCATATGTAGTTTCTCTAGTGATGATGGTGGTGGGGTCTATTGGATGCGGATTATCACTCTCTAAATTGCCATCAATGGTGTTTGTGAGTCTTGGGTTCTTTCGGTTCTTGCTTGGGATCGGAATTGGAGGCGATTACCCTTTATCAGCCACTATTATGGCGGAGTTTGCCAATAAGCGGACTCGAGGAGCGTTTATTGCTGGTGTGTTCTCCATGTTCGGGATACTTTTGAGTTCGCTCGTTTCCATGATTGTGTTCTCCATTTTTGAAGCTAGCGCCGACGAGCACAAGCTAACGAGGCCATCCGAACTTGCACCATCTGCAAACATTTCCCGGGTCCCACCAGAGGCGGACTTGGCGTGGCGACTCATTCTCATGATTGGTGCAATTCCAGCATCTATGACTTACTATTTGCGGATGAAGATGCCTGAAACGGCACGGTAATTTTCTTTTGGTGCCGCCAAACGTATCCCTTTTTACAAACTTAGGGTGGGTCCTAACATGACCTGCCTCACAAGAGTGTATATGTTAATTTTGTTTCCATATAAAGGCTACTGCTTCTACAGGTACACGGCATTGGTAGAGAAAAACACATTACAAGCAGCAAAAGACATAGGGAAAGTGATGAATGTACCATTAAGTACAATCCAGGAAGATGTAGAGATGATGAACACAACCAACGCTCGCACATCTTTCTCAAACACCTACCCTTTATTCTCTCGCGAATTTTTCAGACGACATGGTCGTGATCTCATTGCGGCATCCCTCAGTTGGTTTCTCATCGATATCGTCTTCTACAGTCTCAACATGTTCCAATATCATGTATTTGGAGGCCACATGACTCCAAAGAGCCACATGAATATATACAAAGATGCATTGCAGATAGCAAAATTCCAAGCACTCGTTGCAATCTGTGTGACGATCCCTGGATATTTCGTGACAGTTTACATGATTGATTACGTTGGGAGAGTCAAGATCCAGGCAGCCGGGTTATTTTTTATGGCTGTATGCTTGTTCACAATCGCAAAGGTCAATACTCGCGGTTGGGGATCTGATCCAGGTGTAGGTTCCATTATTCTATATGGACTTACTTTCTTCTTTTCTAATTTCGGACCAAACACAACCACGTTCATAGTTCCATCGGAGCTTTTCCCCGCAAGGTTTCGTGCAACTTGCCATGGGATTTCGGGTGCGGTAGGAAAAGTAGGTGCGATAATCGGGTCCATCGGGTTTTTGTGGGCTTCACGTGAATCTCATGGGCATGGGGTGTCACATTCATTAATGGTGATGGGTTGTGTTTGTGTTTTGGGGTTTTTTGTAACGTATTTTTTTACAAGAGAGACAATGGGTCGGTTATTGGAGGAGAATGAGAATGTTGATGAGTTCACCGGTGTTTGGTTCGTGAGATTTTGGCCTTGGGCTAAACGAAATGAGATAAACCCCGGTGAATGATTGCTTAGCCGAAGTATATACTAGATTATTACTTACATAGATGATAGATGGTTAAATCATGGTTTGCAGTTTATATAATAATTATTTAAGTAATAAGGAAAATTACGTTTACTTTCAACTATGAAGACTAGAGCTTGTCATGGTCAATGATTTAGGTTGTAGGTAAAATTAATAATATAATAATGTGTATAACCATATAATAAAATCATTATATAAAGTCATTTGAACCCATTTTCTTTTCAAAGATGTCTCTAGAACAATCAACCAGGTAACTCCAAAAAAACAAAGCTGGTTAGACATATTGGGTTTTAGTCGGGACAAAAAACATAGACAAGTAATACGGGTTTCACAATACAACCAGTCAAGGCGATGGCACATGTTTGATCACTGCAATTTGTGTACACGGTATTTTGTATATATATTTATAATTTGTATGAATATAAATACATCAATATTGTTAAAATAAATATATTATATTGTTGGAAAATTGAATAATATAAATGGAAATTTATTATATTATTAATATTAAATTCTTTATGTCACTAGTTTAATTTATTAGAATTTATATTAATATTAAATTCTTTATATGGTGAAAAACTTTTGAGTAGAACTCTTTATTAATTTGATTAGTTTTAATTAGACTTTATATCTCTAATTAAATTTCTAATTAAGAGAGTTTCTTCATCATCCATAACTCTTATACATAACAGGCTATGTGCCTCATTTTTAGAGGGCTAGAAAAAATACAAGTTAAAAACTTCTAGGAAAAATGCATGCATGCATGAAGAGTTATTAGTGAAAAAGAAAGCTTTGAAGAATCATATGTTGGAAACCTATAGAGATGAGTTTCTCTACTTGATTCATCTACCATTTATTCTATTTTTCTACAAGTTCTAAAACCATTTACCTGATGTAACCTCGGGCGTGTGGACATCTCCAGCAGTACAAACTGCTTCGGCTGTTGTACACTGGGAGACAGACGTGTTGTCTTATGTAGAGGCGCGAAATCTGTTTTAAGATTGTAGGAACATGAGTCACTTTTTATATTAAAATTAATACAAATAATAATAACTATACTCTTCTTTACCCCATTATGTTATCCAATAGCACTTAAATGTGGAGGTGTCTTGCATTTGAACTTAGAAGTTTTAGCAATGAGGATTATTGTAATCCAATCTAACATTGCAAACACACGACTTATTGGAGAACAAAAAGGCCGTAGTGCATAATGGAGATGTGTTTGCCTTAATGATAAGTGTATCTTACAAGACAAGTATTATAACCAGAGTCAGGTGGCCACTGAGGTTAATTATAGTCTTAGAAAGTTGACAATAGGCAAAATTAATTTATAAGTTAAGAACACATCATGACAACTGATCTCAACTATGCAAGTTATCTGTAGTGACTAGACAGGGTCAAAGATAATGTTATGTATTCAACAACCTGAGGGTTTAGTATATATCAAGTTGTGGAATGAGACTAAAGCCCATGAAAAAGGGTATATAAAGGAAACCTAACTTAGTTGTCTGGAGATCCCAAGATCTAAGTTCAATAGGACAACCTAATTATATATCTAAAGGTGGTTCATGTGGAGGCGTAACTTATGTATAAGTTGACACATAAGATTATATATATATATATATATATACATATATATATATACATATATATATATGTATATATATATATATATATATATATATATATATATATAGAGAGAGAGAGAGAGAGCCTCCTAAATTATAAAGGGAGTCTAATTACTTCCTAGTCCATTCCTTAACAACAGTCACATGTTGTGAGGCTAAGCATAATATATGATTAATGATTTGTGTAAATCATTATAACACAAATGCTTTTAATGATTCATGGATAATCACCTAAGTGAAAGAGAAGTGATGTCGCTTCAAATGAAATTATAGGGTGTGACACCCGGTAAATTCCCAACCCCTTAAACTAAGTAATCAACCTAATAATTAGGTGATTGTAAATAATATGCGCGCCATATTAGTCAGCGCGTGCATTTGTTATGTGCGCCCTGCGCGAGCGCGCTATGTTAAGAATCAGCGCGGGCACATTATGTGCGCCCGGCGCGAGAATATGTTAGAATCAGTGCGGACATTTATGTTTGCCCTGCGCGAGCGCGCCATGTTAGTCAGCGCGTGCATGTGTTATGTGCGCCCTGCGCGAGCGCACCATGTTAAGAACCAGCGTGAGCATATGTTATATGCGCCATGCGTGAACGTTTTGGCCTTATGTTTTCATGTAACTTAAACGTTATGTTGTCTATGGGTTGACCATCCCGCATGATGCTAAGGCGGGTGCATCCTACATCGTTTATGCGCGTGCGGAAGGGAACTAACCTACCCGCATGGCGGGAACGTTGAGAGCTAGTTTGTCTGAAGCTCCAGGATGGAATTGACTTCAACATGACTGATCACTATGTTGAAATACCAAAACCACCTGGAGAATCTACAAATGAAACTCAAATGTCCTTAACTGCGAGAAGGTTACGCACCTACCCGCAGCAAAGAAATGTCCTACACGCAGAAAGCTATGCGCACCAAGTTATACGCACAGAACAACACTTAGTCAAAATGTTCAGATTTAAGGAAATTGGCCCCGCCCAAAAGAGGGCGGTTGCGTGTTTCAGAAAACTTCTACTTTTTACTGTACACTGTCTAAAGCACCGAAAAAGCAAACTGTAAAAGTCAACTGCCAGCCACCCACTCTCACCAACCACAGCCCTGCATGTCCTGTCCATATCAAATCAGAATCTTTAATCTACTTTTCTACTCTTTTTAATAAATAATAATAATTTTCATACTTTATCATCATTTCAAAAGATTTCAATTCCCTAAAGCAAGGGATTATGTTCCCTTGAGTTTGCCTATAAATTTGTAGCCTAAATTATCACCCAAAACACACTTCAAAGAACTACAAACTTGCACTAATCTTTTCCCAAGCATCCATTGTTTCCAGCTCCGATCCTGTTACTAGGTAAGCCGAGATTATAACCTTGAGATCTACTTTCCAACCCTTATGTCTTGATCTTAATATATATATTTGTTATTTAATCGTATTCTAGACCTTCGATTCCGAGGCCAACACCAAGAAAACCCGAATCTCGATTAATCCCTTAACAAGAACCACAGGTGAGTCTCACAGCCCCATTTTCACTGTTTTCACTATTTTAAACTGTTTTCGGGGCGAGGGACACGTACTTAAATAATGTTTTATCATGGTATACTTACAAGCTAAGCAAACGATTACGTGTTTAAGTTATGTTTCATGATGAGCAATGCGAACAGTTATCTATGGTTTTTCGATGATAGTGCACCAGATTCGAGTAAGTGATCACTTTACCATTGGAACTCTAAGGGTAGGGACTGCTGGTTTGATCCGCCCACTCGTAGGGGTCGCACCTCTTACACAGACGAGTGCCTAGCATGTCACGGGGCAGTACTATGGGATTAAGCCCGCTCGTAGAGGTCGCTCCTCTTACGCAGACGAGCGCCTTGTTTTCCGGCACAACGTCCGCGCGTAACCCGCGGGACGGTATTACAGCATATATTCGCTCGTAGTGGCAGCGCCACTTACACAGACGAGCACAGTTTTCCAGAAGTGTCCGCGCGTAACCCGCGGGACGGTATTACGTTATTTTAGCTCGTAGTGGCAGCGCCACTTACACAGACGAGCACAGTTCCCAGAAATGTTCGCGCGCAACCCGCGGAACGATTTTATCAGAATATGTTGATAGAACTATGTTTTACCAAGCATGTGTTTTAATGATGCTAACAGAATTATGTTTCAGAATGATTATGATGCAATACGATTTATCAAGTTACAAAAACTTGTGAACTCACTCAGTTTATACTGATTCAAATGTTTTTACGTGTCTTTCAGAAGATAACTAGGTAGCGCATGGAGTCACACTTAGAGCACCACACGCTGAACATCTAAAACAAGCTTTTTGGAAGATTTTGGTTTTATCCCCTCGATGCGCACGGTTACCCGCCGCGCAAGGGGATATGGCGAGGAAATCTTCAGTTTTATACTTGGATGTTTTTTTGTAATCTTAATCAATGTAATGTATTTGTATTAAACATTTCATGCGCAATGAAAATCTTTGAATGTTTTGCAATGGCCCGTGCTTAAGTATCAATCCCCACTCGTGCGCGCCCGGCTGTTTCCGCCGCTCAGGGCCGGGTGTGACAGATTGGTATCAGAGCTCTGGTTATAGCGAACTAGGAAAAGAAGTTTTTAACCTAGACTATAACCTTTGGGGAATCGCATGAAATATTTTTCAAAGAATATTTTCAAAAGAAAAATCACACACGCACTTAGGAACACGGGTCACAGTGTCTAGAGATAAGAACATTATGTGCTCTGAGTACATGCGCTAAGTTTGTTGTACTTTCTTTTTTTATGAAAAGAATGCCTCCAACCAGAGCCAAGGGAATTACCATGACACCCGAGGAGCTCGCAGAAATAATCGCGCAGGCGATTGCAACGCATGAGGCCAGCAAGGCCGAATCTAGTCAGGGTCGCCGAGAGAACGAGACCCCAGAACCCGAATCAGGAGCCTTGGACAAAGGTTGCTCCTATAAAACATTCATGGCCTGTAGGCCTTGGCCGTTCAAAGGCACCGAAGGAGCCATTGGGCTCTACAATTGGATTGACAAGATGGAGACAGTTCTCTCCATCAGCGGATGTAGTGAAAACCAGAAGGTCCTTTACGCGACCTGCATGTTCCAAGAAGCAGCTTCGTCTTGGTGGAAGCTCCAAGTAAAGACTTTGGGGCGAGAAGTTGCTCTTCACAAGACCTGGGAAGAATTGAAAGAAATGTTGATGAGAAAGTTCTGCTCTCGCGCAGAAATTCAGAGCTTGCAACAAGAATTCTGGAACCACACCATGGTAGGAACGGACATCGATGCCTACACCAATCGTTTCAACGAGCTTTGCCAGCTGGTGCCAGACATGGCAAACACAGAAGAAAAGAAAATCGAGAGGTACATCTTTGGGTTACCTCCTGTCGTTAGAGTCCCGCTCAACGCCGCCGCACCTCCGACCTTTGACGAGGCGGTTGCGCGAGCCATCACCCTCACAAGGGATACGGTTCGTGCGGGTATGTTGACTGCTCGCTTGAACGAGCAGCGAACCTCTGACTCCAAGAGGAAATGGAACTCCCACCGAGGATCAGACTTCAAGCAGCCACCGCCCAAAAAGCAGGAAAGCACAAGGGTTTACGCGATTCAAGCCGCGGAACCATCAAGGAAAGGATACAGCGGGCCTTACCCATGGTGCAACAAATGCAAGTATCACCACGAAGGCGAATGCGCGAACGTCACGTGCGCCAAATGTGGCAGACCAGGACACAAGACGGTGAATTGCCGTGCTAAAGAAGCTGGAGCCAATGACAACTGCTACGCATGCGGGAAGCCTGGACACTTCAGTCGGGATTGCCCACAGAAAGGAAACCAAGCTCGCGGGAGAGCTTTTGTGATCGGCGCGGGTGAGGCAAAGGAAGAGCCGAATGTGGTAACCGGTACGTTTTTGCTTAACGGTCATTATGCATCTGTCTTATTTGATACTGGCGCTGACCTAAGTTTTATATCCCATGAGTTTAAAAACTCCCTGGGCTTAGCGACCAGTAGGCTAGACAAACCTTATACTATAGAACTAGCCAATGGTAGGCAGTTATGCGCGAATGAAAGGACTGAGCAATGTGTGTTAGTCATGGGAGGTCATGAGTTCAATATAAACTTATTGTCAATAGATTTGGGAAGTTTCGATATTGTCGTAGGTATGGATTGGTTGGTCGAGAATCTCGCGGAGATTGTTTGTCATGAGAAGCAGGTTCGGATTCCACTGTTGAACGGAGAAACTTTGATGATCCAAGGGGAAAGAAAGGGAGTTGCGACGAAACTGATTTCGTGCCTAAAGGCGCGTAAGTGCCTAAGGAAAGGGTGCTACGCCTTCCTGGCGCATGTAGTAGAGAAGAAAGATGAGCGAAGAATTGAAGACTTACCGGTAGTGCGCGAATTCCCAGAAGTTTTTCCTGAAGATCTGCCCGGGTTACCGCCGCCGCGACAAGTCGAGTTTCATATTGATTTGGTCCCAGGAGCTGCGCCAGTAGCTCGAGCGCCTTATCGCTTAGCTCCATCTGAGATGCAAGAGCTATCCAATCAGTTACAGGAACTATTGGATAAGGGTTTCATACGCCCAAGCTTTTCACCTTGGGGAGCTCCAGTACTGTTTGTAAAGAAGAAGGATGGTTCGTTCCGGATGTGTATTGACTACAGGGAGCTGAACAAGCTGACAGTCAAAAATCGGTACCCCTTACCGAGGATTGACGACTTATTTGACCAGTTGCAGGGATCCAGTTATTATTCGAAGATAGATCTACGGTCAGGATACCACCAACTTAGGGTCCATGAGGAAGACGCACCAAAGACAGCCTTCCGAACCAGATATGGCCATTATGAGTTCTTAGTGATGCCTTTCGGGCTAACTAATGCGCCAGCTATATTCATGGATCTGATGAACCGTGTGTGCAAACCATACTTGGACAAGTTTGTGATTGTGTTTATAGATGATATTTTGATTTACTCTCGAACCAAGGCCGAGCATGAGCAACACCTGAGAATGATTTTGGAATTGTTAAGGAAAGAAAAGTTGTATGCGAAGTTTTCCAAGTGCGAGTTTTGGCTTAGAGAAGTTCACTTTCTCGGTCACGTTGTAAACGAGAAGGGAATTCACGTCGATCCTTCTAAGGTTAAAGCCATCGAAAACTGGGAAGCGCCAAAAACCCCAACAGAGGTGAGGCAATTCCTTGGACTAGCTGGCTACTATCGACGCTTCATTGAGAACTTCTCCAAGATAGCTCTACCTCTGACCGCGCTAACTCAGAAAGACAAGGCGTTTATTTGGGGCGAGAATCAGGAAGCGGCATTTCAAATGTTGAAACAGAAGTTATGTAGTGCGCCAATCTTATCCCTGCCCGAGGGGACAGATGACATCGTTGTTTACTGCGACGCTTCACACCAGGGACTCGGATGTGTCCTTATGCAGCGAGACAAAGTTATAGCGTATGCCTCGCGCCAACTTAAGACCAATGAGAAGAACTACACAACGCATGATTTAGAACTTGGAGCTGTTGTCTTCGCGCTAAAGATTTGGCGCCATTACCTCTACGGTACGAAATGTGTAATCTTTACGGATCATAAGAGCCTCCAACATATATTCGATCAGAAGGAATTAAACATGAGGCAACGAAGATGGGTTGAATTGTTGAATGATTATGATTGCGAGATCAAGTATCATCCGGGGAAAGCAAATGTGGTAGCAGACGCGCTAAGCAGAAAGGAGCGAATAAAAACGCTACGAGTCAAGGCTCTAAGGTTGACCATTCACGCAGATCTCTCTACCCGCATCCGAGACGCTCAGCAAGAAGCCTTGAAACCAGAGTTTGTTAAAAACGAATGCCTTGGGGGTATGATTAAGAATTTGGAACTAAAAGGGAACAACACTCGATATTTTGCCAACCGCATATGGGTCCCTCTCAAGGGAGGATTGCGCGAGCAAGTTTTAAACGAAGCTCACAAGACGCGGTATTCCGTACATCCTGGCGCAGACAAGATGTACCAAGATGTTAAAACGCTGTATTGGTGGCCCAATCTTAAAGGCGCCATCGCGATGTATGTCAGTAAGTGCCTGACGTGTTCAAAAGTAAAGGCTGAATACCAGAAACCATCGGGGTTGCTTCAGCAGCCAGAAATTCCCATGTGGAAGTGGGAACAAATCTCTATGGACTTCATCACCAAACTACCAAGGACACCTGGGGGTTATGACACGATATGGGTTATTGTAGATCGGCTAACTAAGTCAGCGCACTTCCTGCCGATTAAAGAAACTGATAAAATGGAAAAGTTAGCCCGACTGTATATTCGAGAAGTAGTTTCAAAACATGGAGTCCCAGTGTCCATCATTTCTGATAGAGATAGTCGGTTCACCTCAAGGTTTTGGAGATCATTACAAGAGGGGTTAGGTACTCGACTGGACATGAGTACGGCTTATCACCCCCAAACGGATGGACAAAGCGAACGAACGATCCAGACATTGGAAGATATGCTGCGCGCGTGCGCGATCGATTTTGGAGGTAGTTGGGATAACCACCTCCCGTTGGTTGAATTTTCTTACAATAACAGTTATCACACAAGCATTAAGGCTGCGCCGTTCGAAGCTTTATATGGGCGCAAGTGTAGATCCCCACTGTGTTGGGCTGAAGTGGGCGACAAGCAAATGACTGGTCCAGAAGTGATCCAAGAAACAACAGACAAGATTTTTCAGATAAGGGATCGCCTTAAGGCAGCACGCGACAGACAGAAAAGTTATGCTAATATGAGAAGGAAACCGTTGGAGTTTCAAGTAGGGGATAAAGTACTTTTGAAAGTCTCTCCATGGAAGGGAGTCACCCGTTTCGGTAAGCGAGGAAAGCTAAATCCGCGCTACATTGGACCTTTTGAGATCCTGGAGAGGATCGGTCCAGTTGCTTATAAACTCCGTCTACCCGCCGAACTCAGTGGAGTTCATGATACGTTTCATGTATCCAACCTCAAGAAATGTTTATCTGACGAAACGTTGATTTTACCGGTGGAAGAAATTCATATTGACAAACAGCTGCACTTCGTAGAAGAGCCTATAGCAGTAACCGATTGGAAAGAACAAAGGTTGCGCAGAAGCAGAATCAAGTTGGTAAAAGTTCAATGGAACTCAAGGCGTGGGCCTGAATTCACTTGGGAAAGAGAAGATCAGATGCGCATAAAATACCCACACCTCTTTCAGAATATGGCTTCTGCCAGCAACGTCTCCTAAATTTCGGGACGAAATTCGTTTAACGAGGGGAGAATGTGACACCCGGTAAATTCCCAACCCCTTAAACTAAGTAATCAACCTAATAATTAGGTGATTGTAAATAATATGCGCGCCATATTAGTCAGCGCGTGCATTTGTTATGTGCGCCCTGCGCGAGCGCGCTATGTTAAGAATCAGCGCGGGCACATTATGTGCGCCCGGCGCGAGAATATGTTAGAATCAGCGCGGACATTTATGTTTGCCCTGCGCGAGCGCGCCATGTTAGTCAGCGCGTGCATGTGTTATGTGCGCCCTGCGCGAGCGCACCATGTTAAGAACCAGCGTGAGCATATGTTATATGCGCCATGCGTGAACGTTTTGGCCTTATGTTTTCATGTAACTTAAACGTTATGTTGTCTATGGGTTGACCATCCCGCATGATGCTAAGGCGGGTGCATCCTACATCGTTTATGCGCGTGCGGAAGGGAACTAACCTACCCGCATGGCGGGAACGTTGAGAGCTAGTTTGTCTGAAGCTCCAGGATGGAATTGACTTCAACATGACTGATCACTATGTTGAAATACCAAAACCACCTGGAGAATCTACAAATGAAACTCAAATGTCCTTAACTGCGAGAAGGTTACGCACCTACCCGCAGCAAAGAAATGTCCTACACGCAGAAAGCTATGCGCACCAAGTTATACGCACAGAACAACACTTAGTCAAAATGTTCAGATTTAAGGAAATTGGCCCCGCCCAAAAGAGGGCGGTTGCGTGTTTCAGAAAACTTCTACTTTTTACTGTACACTGTCTAAAACACTGAAAAAGCAAACTGTAAAAGTCAACTGCCAGCCACCCACTCTCACCAACCACAGCCCTGCATGTCCTGTCCATATCAAATCAGAATCTTTAATCTACTTTTCTACTCTTTTTAATAAATAATAATAATTTTCATACTTTATCATCATTTCAAAAGATTTCAATTCCCTAAAGCAAGGGATTATGTTCCCTTGAGTTTGCCTATAAATTTGTAGCCTAAATTATCACCCAAAACACACTTCAAAGAACTACAAACTTGCACTAATCTTTTCCCAAGCATCCATTGTTTCCAGCTCCGATCCTGTTACTAGGTAAGCCGAGATTATAACCTTGAGATCTACTTTCCAACCCTTATGTCTTGATCTTAATATATATATTTGTTATTTAATCGTATTCTAGACCTTCGATTCCGAGGCCAACACCAAGAAAACCCGAATCTCGATTAATCCCTTAACAAGAACCACAGGTGAGTCTCACAGCCCCATTTTCACTGTTTTCACTATTTTAAACTGTTTTCGGGGCGATGGACACGTACTTAAATAATGTTTTATCATGGTATACTTACAAGCTAAGCAAACGATTACGTGTTTAAGTTATGTTTCATGATGAGCAATGCGAACAGTTATCTATGGTTTTTCGATGATAGTGCACCAGATTCGAGTAAGTGATCACTTTACCATTGGAACTCTAAGGGTAGGGACTGCTGGTTTGATCCGCCCACTCGTAGGGGTCGCACCTCTTACACAGACGAGTGCCTAGCATGTCACGGGGCAGTACTATGGGATTAAGCCCGCTCGTAGAGGTCGCTCCTCTTACGCAGACGAGCGCCTTGTTTTCCGGCACAACGTCCGCGCGTAACCCGCGGGACGGTATTACAGCATATATTCGCTCGTAGTGGCAGCGCCACTTACACAGACGAGCACAGTTTTCCAGAAGTGTCCGCGCGTAACCCGCGGGACGGTATTACGTTATTTTAGCTCGTAGTGGCAGCGCCACTTACACAGACGAGCACAGTTCCCAGAAATGTTCGCGCGCAACCCGCGGAACGATTTTATCAGAATATGTTGATAGAACTATGTTTTACCAAGCATGTGTTTTAATGATGCTAACAGAATTATGTTTCAGAATGATTATGATGCAATACGATTTATCAAGTTACAAAAACTTGTGAACTCACTCAGTTTATACTGATTCAAATGTTTTTACGTGTCTTTCAGGAGATAACTAGGTAGCGCATGGAGTCACACTTAGAGCACCACACGCTGAACATCTAAAACAAGCTTTTTGGAAGATTTTGGTTTTATCCCCTCGATGCGCACGGTTACCCGCCGCGCAAGGGGATATGGCGAGGAAATCTTCAGTTTTATACTTGGATGTTTTTTTGTAATCTTAATCAATGTAATGTATTTGTATTAAACATTTCATGCGCAATGAAAATCTTTGAATGTTTTGCAATGGCCCGTGCTTAAGTATCAATCCCCACTCGTGCGCGCCCGGCTGTTTCCGCCGCTCAGGGCCGGGTGTGACATAGGGTGCGCAATTCCTAGAGCTTTCACGGAACCAGGCTAGTGTTCCAGGACCATAATGGACGCGACAATGAGGGGATGTGCCCGGCTAGGGAGAGTATTGTGTGAAGTGTATTGTCGTCTACACAAATGGGGGTTTGTTCAAGGACATCACGTCTACTAACCGCTAGGAGACTAAGTACGCTTCACAAAGGAAGGTTCAAAGCTAACACCTACCTTCCTGCAATACTCAACTATTGAGTTTACATTGGATATTTTGAGTGTTTTGATCAATCTTCATTCATGTTGGGGATTGTTGGAAAATTGAATAATATGAATGGAAATTTATTATATTATTAATATTAAATTCTTTATGTCACTTGTTTAATTTATTAGAATTTATATTAATATTAAATTCTTCACATGGTGAAAAACTTTTGAGTAGAGCTCTTTATTAATTTGATTAGTTTTAATTAGACTTTATATCTCTAATTAAATTTCTAATTAAGAGAATTTCTTCATCATCCATAACTCTTATACATAATAGGCTATGTGCCTCATTTTTAGAGGGCTGGAAAAAATACAAGTTAAAAACTTTAAGGAAAAATGCATGCATGCATGAAGAGTTATTAGTGAAGAAGAAAGCTTTAAAGAATCATATGTTGGAAACCTATAGAGATGAGTTTCTCTACTTGATTCATCTACCATTTATTCTATTTTTCTACAAGTTCTAACACCATTTACCTGGTGTAACCTCGGGCGTGTGGACATCTCCGGCAGTACAAACTGCTTCGGCTGTTGTACCCTGGGAGACAGACGCGTTGGCTTATGTAGAGGCGCGAAATCTGTTTTAAGAGAAGCGTGTTGAACACGTGCCTCAGCCTCTACTGTTAACTTTTGTTTTGTTCATTCTTGCAGCCAAAGAGACTACCGGTTGCTGCTGTTGTGGTAAAAATTAGAAATTTTATTTTTATGTTTTTCTCAAGGGGATTACAAGAAGATGTTGTTGAATAACAAGTTGGAAAACTTTATCATATGAAGTTCTTGAGTTGAATCATTTAACATAATTGTTATGTTTTTATTGTTTATTGGTTATTTTGTATTACGATATTTGTACCACTTATTTTCTCATGTTAATAACGAGAGTATCATTATTATTATTTGTATTAATTTTAATATAAAAAGTGATCCATGTTTCTACATATATTTCGTTGGTTTTTATATTACGTAGATTAAAATGAAAACGGGTTAAACCGAACTTATTATATTCGATTGTACTGGAATATATATATTTATAATTTAACATCGTGTCTTGCAATTAAAATAAGCCAAATGATGACAAAAATTGATATCAAGTGAAGTAAAGAAAAAAAAGAAAAGAAGATTAAAGACATTTTGGTTTTTTATATACGTGTAATAGGAAAAGAAAGAACAAAGTCGTTGGAGACTTGGAGGTTTACATCAAAGGAAATATGAAGAAGTATTAAAAGAAATGGAGAGTTGGGCTAGCACTTGAAAGAAATTAGGAAATATGGGCTCTAATCATGAGTTGGCTAGCCTAATAAACTACTCCATAATAGTGTGCTATTTATGTGGACAATGAGGCCCACAAGAATTAGGGAATCAAAAGAGTTGAAAGGACAGCAATCTTTGGCTGTCGGGAATTCAACGCTGCCTGTTGACGCGAAAGTGTGTGTTCATTTGGTTATTTTACTCATTTCCTCTATGAACTTTGGTTAATTATATTTCTAATGAAGAATTTTATATTGATAGTATTTATTTTTTTCGTTTTTATAATTGGCTAATTGTTTTTTGTAATCACCTCCTGGTTGATGATTCGTTATTGTTGAAACCTGAGCTATGTTTATTCTAGTAATTTGAATTGTTTTTCGTTGATTAAAAACATACTTTTGGTGTTATTAATTTTAACGAATTGTGTGTGTTGCAAATATCAGTCTTTTATCATTCGATTTCAGTTTCTTTATATTGGGAAAATATGGTTTAAACTTTAATCAACTTTGATGTTTTGATAATGAATTATTTAATACAATATGACATATAATAGTTTTAGTCTATCATTGAAAACTAGATGTCATGCACATGTTCCTTAACACTTAATTGATTATTATTAGTTCTAACATAAGACTTAATCAAGACCACACACATACAGGATCAAGATTAAGTTTACGTTTAGTAAGAGTTGAATCAAGATTTTTACAAGAACATGAAGATGAAGAAATTACAATATTAATCCGTTGAAGACGAATAAACTCTGGTTGCTGTTAGTGGATATAGATAAGTTTAGATCAAACCGCGTTAAATCCTAGTGTTCTTTATTTGCTTTCGTATTCGTGTTTGTGTTCGCCTCTTGTGAGCACTTAATCCCTATAAAAGGAAAGCTTCATGTACAATTTATATATGTAGGGTTTCAAATCACAAGTCGCAGACATCTCTATAAAACCCATGCCAACTCATAGATTCATGTTTCAACGAACCAAGCTGCAAGTCGCTATATGCCCTTAATTAGCTTGCGGTGGTAATTAGATCAAATCATAAATAATCATACTATAGGGTATATTATATATACCCTATAATATGATTATTAATATGAATTTCGTGATATATGAAACACATGCATCACATACGAAAACAAACAAACGAGCTAGAAACCTTAACATTGACGACATCAAAAATATTGTTAATAACAAGTGTCATGCAGCATATGCTAAGGATTTTATCACTAGGAAACTCCCAGGTAAGTTCCAAAAAACATACGTTTTTTAGTATCTATATTTCATATAAATTCTTGTGTTTGAGTCAACCAAGAAACTATTCTTAAAAATGGCGCTCAAAGTTTTATGGGCACTTGATGTCGCAAGGACACAATATTACCATTTTAAAGCAATCATAATTGCAGGTATGGGTTTGTTTACTGATAGCTATGATTTATTTTGCATCCCACTCATCATGCAGATGATTGGAAGGATATATTACCCTAAGGTAAATAAAGACATTGACTCTAAGAACTGGTTTGAGGTGCCAATTGTCATTTCATCCACAATGATTGGTGTGGCTTTAATAGGGGCCGTGATTGGTCAACTGGTTTTCGGCCGCCTCGGTGACCGAGTCGGACGCCGTCATGTGTATGGAGTTTCTCTTGTGATGATGGTGGTGGGGTCTCTTGGATGTGGATTTTCACTCTCGAACTTGATGTCGATGGTGTTTATTAGCCTTGGGTTCTTTCGGTTCTTGCTTGGGTTCGGTATAGGAGGGGATTACCCGCTATCGGCAACCATTATGGCGGAGTTTGCCAATAAGCGAACTCGTGGCGCATTCATCGCTGGTGTGTTCTCCATGCAAGGATTTGGGATACTTTTAAGCTCGCTCGTTTTCATGTTTGTGTGCTCCATTTTTGAAGCTAGCGCCAACAAGCATGAGCTAGTGACCCCATCGGAACTCCCACAATCACTATCACCATCACCATCACTAATCATTGCTCCGGTCCCACCTGAGTCGGACTTGGCATGGCGGGTCATTCTCATGATTGGTGCAATTCCAGCATCTATGACCTACTATTGGCGGATGACGATGCCTGAAACCGCCCGGTACGAACAACTCATTCATTCCATGTACCAACTAATTTCAGCCACCAGAAGCTAAGTCAGCTTTATAAAATAATGTGATGCTTTTTTTGTTTTTAAGAAAATAATCAAGAAAAAGAACATACAATCTTGGTAAAATAATGGTAAAATGTTATATAACATAATCTACTATAAAATATGTAATTTGCAACTAGAGGTGGCAAATGGGTTGGGTTGGTAAAATAGTGTGATGCTTTTTTTGTTTTTAAGAAAATAATCAAGAAAAAGAACATACAATCTTGGTAAAATAATGGTAAAATGTTATATAACATAATCTACTATAAAATATGTAATTTGCAACTAGAGGTGGCAAATGGGTTGGGTTGGGTCGAACGAGTCATGGGTTGAAATGAGTCATGGGTCAAAACGAGTATGAGTCAAAATGAGTTTGGTTCAAAACGAGTCAATTAAAAAAAGGGTTGTTTTGGTTTGGGTCAAACCGGGTTTTTTTTTTATGAACGAGAATAACAGCGGAAACATTTTAGTTTTTTTAGATTTTTCGTTTTTTACTTATATTTTAAGTTATGAATTTTTTTATTTATTTTTTTTATTTTTTTAAGGGGTTTTCTATTAAGATCAAAAACCCTCAAAAAAATATTCAAAAATAATAATAAAAAAATTATAACTCAAAATATAAATCATAAACAAAAAATGTAAAAACACTAAAATTTTTCATACGTTGTCCTCGTTCCATTAAAAAAACCCATCTAGAATCGAATCGAAACCTAAATAATCGACGAAAATGAAACAAAGAAACCAAAAGCCAAAACCGGACCACATCAATCGAAATCGAAAAAATCAATCAATGATAACATCTCCGTTGCGGAGTGCAAACCATCTCTTTGAGGGAATATTCAATGATAACATCACATTTCCAAGCGTTCTGTCTTTTGTGAACATGTTTCTTAATTAGGTCTGAATAATAATAAAAACATGAGTAACCAGCATCACCGTTGCTACACATTTGCCACAGATTTCCACCACCACCGTTGCTACACCATCGCCTAAAGAACAACCCGCCGTCACACATCAGTAACCAGCATCATCTCCTCGTCATATCCTCGTCCTCTCCTCACCACCACCCCTACTGCTATTTCAATTTTGCCTTTAATCCTCGGTTTTGGGTATGTCCGCCTGGTGTTCGATAAAATGTCTCAATGAGTTAATCGGTTTTTTTGGGTTTACGGAGGGGAGAGCAACTGACGGTTGCTCTCCTTTCTCCTCTTAGTTCGGGTTTTTACTCCCAAAACTCAGCTCGAGTTTGTTTGTTGGCCTTTTTGTTGTGAGGGGTTATGACAAGGGCTCGGATTGTCAAAGGAGCCCCATCGGGGGAGGTGGGCACGGGAGGTGGACATGGTTGTGTGGTTGATGAGGGTGCTATGTCTAACACTCTAAACAATAGTGTGGGTTCGGTGGGTGTTTGGCCATGTCCTTTTAGGGGGTTCCATTGTTGCCCGGATGGACGGGCGGGGTCAAGGGGGATCTCTCGGTTAATTGCGCATATCAAACGACTTCATTTGTCGTCGGATGAGCGGAAAGTGACCCTACTGGACGCCATTTCCACGGATTGTGATTTATTTATTTCGGTTGGGGAGGCTTTTAAGGCCTCAGACCAGTGGCTATGTGGGGTGTGTATGCGTCCAAATGCTCTTAAACGGACGTGTCATCATGCTGATGGAGTCACCAACTACAACGAGGGTGTGGGAGCTGTGGAGGAGTTTATTGTGGGGATTGATAAACCGCATGTTATGAGGGATGTTGCTCCATTGAGAGGGATAGTGGTGGATGAGGTTCTCCTTGACCGCGTCTTCTCTCTTCCTATCACAACTGTTAAGAGCATCCCTCATAGTTGTCGTATGGCATTTGCTCAAGCGTTAACTGTGGCTCTGGGTAAGGTGGTTGCTATGCCAGACTCTGTTGAGGCGTGGGTGAAACTTTTCTTGTTACCGCGGTGCAAGTTGCGTGTTTTCAGACCTTCTAAACGTCAGGAGCGCAGGTCCGGTAATAGAAAGTCTTTGCAATGTCATAGTATTCAACAAGCACTAGCAAGTTGGAGTGCTAAGGATGGTTTTGATGCGCTTATTTTATCCCTTTTTGCCACACCTATAGGGGTGAACTCGAGTCATGAGGAGCCTCTCGCTAAGCACGATGATGTTGCGGTATGCGCCAATGTGAAACAATGTTTACGAAAAGTGGCGGACGGGCATTTCACTTCCGCCATTAAAGTATTATGCTCTTCAGGGGTTGCACCTTTCGGAAATGACACATTGAAAGCGTTAGTGGCTAAGCATCCCAATTTGCCCCCGCCGGTTATGCCTGCTTCATTGCTTTCTGAGCCTCCTCTTGCTGTTGATGAGGATTGTGTGCTTGGATGCATTAAATCCTTCCCTAAATGAACGTCATGCGGACGAGATGGATTGAGGGCACAACATATTTTGGATGCATTTTGTGGAGAGGGGTCGCCGATCGGTGTTGGGTTACTAAAGGCTACTACTGCGATGGTTAATTTATGTTTGGGGGGGGAGATGCCCAAGGGTTTTGGCAGAATTCATTGCGTCGGCTCCTCTCACACCGTTGCTCAAACCGGACAATGGGATTAGACCCATTGCCGTAGGTGCCATTTGGAAAAGATTGATATCTAAGGTGGCTATGAAGGGTGTTGGGAAAGACATTACTAAATACATGTGCGACTTTCAGTCTGGGGTGGGAGTCCCTAGTGGTGCAGAGGCCGTTCTTCATAGCGCGAACAAGTTTTAAGTAAGTTCCATTCTGATGGGTCATTGGCTATGCTTACTATTGCTTTTTGTAATGCCTTCAACTTGGTGGACAGGACTGCCCTTCTGAATGAGGTTCGAGCCTGATGCCCATCTATTTCCTTATGGGTGAACTTTTTATATGGGCAACCGGCCAGGCTATATGTAGGGGACGGCCACATTTGGTCCACCACTGGGGTTCAGCAGGGGGACCCTTTGGGACCTCTTCTTTTCACCTTAGTTCTGCACCCACTTATTCATCTAGTCCAAAGTTCCTGTAAGCTTCTCTTTCATGCTTGGTACCTAGATGATGGTACAATTATTGGGGACTCTAAAGAGGTTGCTAAAGCTTTAGATATTATCAGGTCGGAGGGTCGCCGCCTGGGCCTTGAACTTAATATTAAGAAAACCGAAGTATTTTGGCCATCGTGCAATGGGGTTAAGGTGCAGGAGGGGTGTTTCTCTGTGAGATTGGAAGACCGGTGCTAGGTGTGAAACTCCTCGGGGGAGCCGTTAGCCGGGATGCCGGGTTCATCAGTGAACTTGCTATGAAAAGGGCTTCGCGAGCTGTGGAGTTGATGAGCTATCTCCCGCATTTGCGGGACCCTCAATGCAAGCTCCTTTTGCTCCGCTCATGTATGGGAGTTGGAAAGTTGTTGTTTGGTCTCAGAACATGCCAACCTGTGTATGTAGGGGAAGCAGTTTCTGTGTTTGACAATGGCCTTCGGGGGGCGATTGAGGACATCGTGGTTTGTTGTGGTCCCTTCTTTGGAGATATTCAATGGAGGTTGGCATCACTTCCGACTCGTTTTGGAGGTTTGGGTTTATGTTCTGCTTCAGACGTTTCTACTTATATGTTTGTGGCCTCGAGGGCGCAATCTTGGGAATTTCAAGACCACATTCTTCGAGGTTGTGGTATTGATGGGTTTGACTCCGATTATGGGAGTGCGATAGATCGGTTGCACATTTCACTTCCCGATTTTGACATTAGCGGTTTCTCTAATAAAGACACCCCCCCTAAAGCCCAACATGCTTTGGCGAGTGTCCTTTATAGTGGAATCATCAAGAGTTTGGAAATGAAGTTTGATTTATCCCCTCGTCAGAAAGCAGTGTTTAAGTGTCTTCGGGCTCCTCGGGCTCAAGATTTCTTAAGTGTTCTCCCTATTGAAGGATTGGGCCAACATATGTCGGCTTTTGAGTACCGGGCCATCCTGAATTATCGGTTAATAATCCCTTTGTTTCCGGTAGATGAGCCGTGCCCAGTTTGCCGTAAGGTTTGTTTGGATTCTTTTGGCGAGCATGCAGTTCACTGCAAAGAGTTGTCTGGGTTTAAATACAGGCATGATTTGGTGAGGGATGTTCTATGCGATGTTCTTAAACGAGCCGGAATTTCGGCTAAAAAGGAAGCCCCCGTAAACTTTCTTACGGATCCTCAAGAAGGAAGATCTACATTACGACCGGCCGATATTCTTGTTTTTGGGTGGGTAGGGGGAAAACACGCTTGTGTCGACCTCACAGGAGTGTCCCCTCTTGTTGGGATTAGGGACACTGGTTTTGTAGCAGGCCAGACAGCATTGAAGGCGGCATCGGGCAAGGTTGCTAAACACGAGAGAGCTTGTTTGGAGAATCAACACGTGTTTATCCCCTTCGCCTTTGACACTTTTGGTTTCTTAGCTCCGGATGCCGTGGACCTTTTGAATAGGGTTCAGAAAGTTGTGTATAGTAACGTATCAGCCCATAAGAATCAAAACTTTGTTTTTAGTCGGATTGGGTTTGCTATCCAAAAGGGGGTTGCGGCGCAGCTTGTTGCCCGCTTACCTGCCACTTCATTGTAAATCGTTTGGATGTTTCTATGAAGTCCCTAATAATTCTGAAATTAAAAAAAAAACGAAACTAAAAGAATTCAAACCGAACAAAAACAAAAGAAACCAAAACCCAACACGTCACGGGTGAATACTCGTGTTGACTTGAAACCCGAACCGAACCCGTTCCGATCCGAAACCCGTTTCGTGCCGAAACCTGTCTTGTACGAAAACCCGTTCCGATCCGAAACCTGTCACATTTTCTTAGGACACTAACTCACATCGACCCATTTCTCTGAACTTGTTGACCCATTTTGACCCGAAAATAAATGGATGGAGTTTCAAATGACTTATTTTGACCTATTTATTTAAAACCTTTTACCAAAACCAACTCGTTTAACTTTTAAAACAACTCAAATTGACTCATTCAAAATGGTTTGTGTCAAGATTACCACCCCTATTTGCAACTGTGTAATGTAACATACATGTTGTATCAAAAGACCAAAAGTACATGTGGGTTACTAAGGCATAACTTTGTTTACAAAACACAAAATATTTAGATTTGTGAATACAAAAATTAAAACATGTATAGTTCGTTTTCTTTTTATCCATGTTTAACATTTTTAGAATTTGTGTACATTTTCCTACATAATGCAAATATTATATAAATATAAAACCAATTATATTTGTATATTATTCTAGTAATATAACCTAAGCATGATATACACATGCATGAATACGCGATATATAGTGTTCTCCATCAAACGTATTAAGCTCTCTTCATATATACTGCTTCAACAGATTCACGGCTTTGGTTGAGAAAAACACATTACAAGCAGAAAGAGATATGGGGAGAGTGATGAATGTACCACTGAGTACAATCCAAGAAGATGTCCAGATGATGAACACACCAAACACCCGCGCAGCTTTGTCGAACACTTACCCTTTCTTCTCTTGGGAATTTTTCAGACGACATGGTCGTGATCTCATTGCCGCATCCATTAATTGGTTTCTCATCGATATTGTCTTCTACAGTCTCAACTTGTTCCAATATCATGTATTTAGAGGCCACTTGATTCCCAAGAGCCACATGAATCTATACGATGATGCATTGCAGATCGCGAAACTCCAATCACTAATTGCAATCTTCGCAACGATCCCAGGATATTTTGTGACCGTTTACACGATTGATTACATTGGGAGAGTCAAGATCCAGGCGGTCGGGTTCTTTTTCATGGCCGTAAGCTTGTTTACAATAGCAAAGGTCAACTCGGGCGGAGATTATCCAGATCACCGTTTCATTATTCTCTATGGAGTTACTTTCTTTTTTTCTAATTTTGGGCCAAACACGACCACGTTTATTGTTCCAGCAGAGTTATTCCCGGCTAGGTTTCGTGCAACTTGTCATGGGATTTCTGGTGCGGTTGGAAAAATAGGGGCGATAATTGGGTCGATTGGGTATATTTGGGCTTCCCGTGATCCCCCGGATGGGATTGGGGTGTCACTTACATTAATGGTAATGTCTGGGGTTTGCGGCCTAGGGTTTTTTGTGACATATTTTTTTACTAGAGACAATGGGGCGGTCGCTGGAAGAGAATGAGAATGCCGACGAGTTTACGGGTGTTTGTTTTGTGAGATTTTGGCCTAACAAGTTTTGGACTAACAGAAATGAATTAACAAGTTTTGGGCGTTTAGAAATGCAATAAATACACGTGAAAGAATAATGTCTCTTCATGATATGTAACAATCTCAAATCATTTAGAGGTGATGATTAGAGAGAGATAGTTAATTGAAAGTTTGTATAAATATGATATGCATCATACATATTTATTTCAAGTTGATGAAATTGGGTGTGTTCCTTATGTTTCTTGTGGTCGTTCTATCGCCCGACACGTGCACTTCTTTTAGAATATGTAGATATTGGTCAAGACATGCTTGTTGCCTGATACATCCATCTCAAACGCAACTACACTTTACTTGAGTAGCTAGGTTTGTGCATTTGTCCATATCAAGGACGAGTTTGGTATCGTTTTAGGCCAACTTTTGCAACATCGTCCCTTTTTCTTTGGTCTCCAATTGTTGGAACGTATCTCAATGCTAGCTATTTTAGTGTAATTAGGGGTTCCAAGGGGGGCGAGGGCCTCTTCGAAAGGGTACCGGGGTCTAAGGACTGGCAGCTCCTAGCGGGGTCGAACGCGCAGAGCCCCTGGTTGGAAAAAAAATTTGAACATATGTTTCTATATAAAATTTACATTAGAAATATAATTAATATTAAATTTCGTATTTATAAACAAGTTACAACATGAGCGTAGTTGATGAATTTGAAATTCAAATTCATGATAACTTCTTAAGTGTCTTCGGGGTGTCCGAGGTACATTACTTAGGGCATGTGATATCATCTCAGGGGGTTGCAACCGACGATGACAAAATATCAGCTATTCAAAATTGGCCGACGCCTACTTCTCAAACAGCCCTACATGGATTTCTTGGCCTAACCGGATACTATCGTCGATTTGTGAAACGATATTCCCATATTGCCAGACCCTTAACCGATTTGTTGCAAAACACACGTAAATTTGTTTGGTCAGATGATGCCCAAAAGGCCTTTGAACACCTAAAACAAGCCATGCTTCAACTACCGACTCTTTCCCTACCCGATTTTTCCCAAATTTTTGACTTCACCACAGACGCGTCAGATTTCGGCATCGGTGCTGTTCTTTCTCAGAAGGATAAACCCATTGCTTTCTTTAGCAAGAAGATTAACAAGAAAATGTTGGCAGCGTCTGCCTACATACGGGAACTTTTCGCTATCACCGAGGCAATAAAAAAATGGCGTCATTATTTACTCGGTCGCCGTTTCCGAGTTTTTACCGATCAACACAGCCTCCGTCACCTTTTGACACAAGTCATACAGGCCCCCGAACAACACAAATGGGCTAGCAAATTACTCGGATATGATTTTGAAATCCACTATAAACCGGGAAAGGAAAACAAAGTCGCGGATGCTTTGAGTCGAATCGACAATTTACACATGCTCACGGTTTCAACTCCGGGTTTTCCATGGTTACATGAATTGCGAGATTATTACACCACTTCCCCGGTTGGCCGATCATTCTTTACGGGTCTCTTGGATTCTTCCAAACCAGAATACACCATTCATGATGGGTTGGTTTATCATAACCAACGTTTATTTATTCCGGAGCTGCCATCTTTACGTCTTAAGTTGTTACATGAATTCCATTCGACAACCTTCGGTGGTCACTCGGGCATTACCGCCACCGTCAAATGACTTAATGCTAAATTTTCATGGTCTAAATTACGCTCGGAGGTCACCAGTTTCATTGCGGAGTGTCATGTTTGTCAACAAACAATGTACTCCACACACAAGCCTTATGGGTTGTTGCAACCACTACCAGTTCCACAACAAGTTTGGGAGGACGTATCAATGGATTTTATTATAAGCTTGCCATCATCAAATGGTAAAACTGCAATTTGGGTCATCGTGGATCGGCTATCTAAATTTGCTCATTTTTTTGCCCTTCTAACGAACTATACAGCTCAAAGCTTGGCAACTATCTTTATAGAACAAGTCTATAAATTACACGGGTTACAAAAAAGTATTCTCTCTGATCGTGATCCTATTTTCCTTAGTCGGTTTTGGACGGAACTTTTTAAATCGATCAGTACCCGGTTGTTACATTCAACAGCGTACCACCCGCAAACAGACGGTCAGACGGAGGTCGTTAACCGTACTTTGGAAACATACCTGCGTTGTTTCACTTGTGACGAACCTAAACGTTGGACTAAGTTTTTTTACCTCGCACGCAGAATTTTGGTACAACTCTTCTTACCATAGTGCCATTGATATGACCCCATTTCAAGCCCTTTATGGTCGTTCACCACCTTCTATTCCTCATTATACGCGGTCGGCCTCCAAACCAAAACTTATCGAAGACACCTTACTGGAGCATCAAACCATCCTTGATAAACTCAAGGACAACCTCCAAAAGACCCGCCAACGTATGATGGATCAAGCTAATAAACACCGTCGTGACATGCAATTCAACGTCGGCGACAAAGTTTTGCTAAAACTTCGCAGGTACCGTCAAAAGACAGTTGCTACTCGGGGTGTTGAGAAGCTCAGTCGTCGGTTTTATGGCCCTTTTACTATTTTAGAACGTATTGGGATGGTTGCTTACCGGCTTGATTTGCCAATCGGAGCTCGTATTCATCCGGTTTTTCATGTTTCGTTGCTCCGTCCTTGCAAAGGTGACTGGCCTGCTGGTGGCGTTCCGTTACCACCTGACCTGCTGCATTCTGCTACCAGCCTTGAGGACAAGGCTGTTTTCGAAGGGGGGAATATTGATACGTCGGAATCGGTTCAAGAAGTGGAGGCCCAAACTCATGCAGCATCAGCCCATCATAGACCCAAACGGGCCACTCGTTTACCTCTTAAGCTCCAAGAATAATTGCAAACAACTTCCAGAAGATGCCAAAGAGATAAAACAAAAATTATTTACTTTCCTTATTTTCAGTTATATTAGTTTTTTTCAAAAGATTTGTTTCTTGTTCTTCAAGTTTGCTATTTCTCTAACTCTATAAATACCTTTGAGCTTTTAATAAAAATCAAAAGAAAATTGTCTCACGTCTCTTCTTCTTTTCTAGTATTCTTGGAGATTGACCATCTCGAATTAGGTCTTATCAAATTGTCAGTAATTATAAGTGCGCCAGCCATAAAATAGGAATCCCAAAATCCAAAATACACATAGGATGATATCGGATTCCAAGCCCGACCAGCCCGACTTACCAGTTAACTCAAGAACGAGCCAATATGATCCTAGTATGGTCATCGGGTGTCAAGTTTTTCTAATTTTTTGGCTTAATTTGGTTCCTGGTCGATTTCATTTCCCTCACCTATGATTGATGTTGAGATTATATTTAATACCTTTGAATTTTTAACAAGTCAACAAGTTACACAATAACGACAGTGTAAAAAAACAATACTACACACCCTTACAAACATGACTTTGCATTCATTGTTTGATACAACCAAATGGAGGTACATCATAGCACACATATAATAGACAAAAATAAACCTTAAATTCGACAACTTCAAGAATGTTGTCTCACCATGAAACTCCCTGGCAATTTCCACTGACATAATTTTAGTATTTATGTCAATTTATACTTACTATGTACGTTATCTTGTTTTATAAATTCCTGTGTACGAATCAAGAAGAATAGTATCAAAACAATGGCACTTAAAGTTTTATCTGCTCTAGATGTCGCCAAGACGCAGTATTACCATTTTAAAGCGATCATAATTGCCGGTATGGGGTTATTTACCGATAGTTATGATTTATTTTGTATCCCTCCTATCATGAGAATGATAGAAGGATATATTATCCTGAGGTGGATAGAACCGTGGACCAGAAGAAATGGTTCTAGGTCCCAACGGTCATTGCATCCACAATGATTGCGTTTGCATTAATAGGGACTGTGCTCGGTCAACTGGTTTTCGGCCGTCTTGGTGACCGTGTAGGTCGCCGTCATGTGTACGGCGTTTCACTCATGATGATGGTGGCGGGGTCTATTGGATGCGGATTTTCCCTCTCGAGGCTAACCTCAATGATGTTTGTGAGCCTTGGATTGTTTAGAATATTGCTTGGTATAGGGATAGGAGGGGATTATCCGTTATCGGCCACAATTATGGCCGAGTTTGCCAATAAGCGAACTCGTGGAGCGTTTATTGCAGGTGTGTTCTCCATGCAAGGATTCGGGATACTTTTGAGTTCGCTAGTAACGATGATCGTGTGCTCTATTTTTCAAGCTAGTGCGGGCGAGCTAACGGACCTCCCACTATCAGAAAAAACTGCGCCGGTACCACCGGAATCAGACTTGGCATGGAGGCTCATTCTCATGATCGGTGCAATTCCAGCATCTATGACTTATTATTGGCGGATGAAGACTTCTGAAACCCCCCGGTACTACCCAAAACTCGTTAACTTCATGTAGCTATCAAACTTTTTGACACAAGAAAACAAATCAACAACTCTTTTATAAAACATATAATATAAGTACCTTAAGTAGTTAACATAAGTCAAAACTTTTTAGTACTCATTTTTCAGTGATATATACAGCATACTTTTATTAAAAAAAATCATTTAAATGTAGCTAACTTAATTTAAAATTAGTGGTAACCGGTCTGGAGACATTAGTTAATAGGCAAGTTTTAAATTATGGTATATCCAAAAGAAATATACTTTAGATTCGATACATACAATAACAATTTATTTCAAATTCGACCCATTTTGATGTAAAGCAAAGTGTGTTTTGTACGTAGATATTGATGGTTTTTGCTCGGATTGTTTCCGGCATGATTTGTCGCAAAGGTTTTCTTTAAATATTTATAGAAATTTATTGGTAATTATGGCGATAATCCGTTGGTAAAATCCGTCAGTTGATTACTAAAATCTGGACGTGGGATTTCAAATATCCTATTCTTAACTCATTTATTTTTTTGTGTTTCATGTTACTTCCACAGATATACAGCTTTGGTTGAGAAAAACACACTTCAAGCAGCAAAAGATATGCAGAAAGTGATGAATGTACCACTGAGTACAATCCAGGAAGATGTCGAGATGATGAACACACCGAACACTAGCGCAGATTTCTCCAACACCTACCCTTTCTTCTCTCGTGAATTCTTCAGAAGAGACGGCCGGGATCTCATAGCCGCATCCCTCAATTGGTGCATCATCGACATTGTTTTTTACAGTCTCAACTTATTCCAATATCATGCATTTCGAGGTCGCATGATTCCAAAGGGCCACATGAATATATACAAAGATGCATTGCAGATAGCGAAATTCCAAGCACTCGTTGCGATCTGTGCAACAATTCCTGGATATTTCGTGACAGTTTACATGATTGATTACATCGGGAGAGTCAAGATTCAGGCAGCCGGTTTCTTTTCATGGCGTTAAGCTTGTTCACAATCGCAAAAGTTAACAAGGGCGGTTGGGGATCTGATCCAGGTATAGGTTTCATTATTCTCTATGGACTTACATTCTTTTTCTCCAATTTTGGGCCAAACACGACCACGTTCATAGTTCCAGCGGAGTTGTTCCCGGCTAGGTTTCGTGCAACATGCCATGGGATTTCGGGTGCGGTTGGAAAAGTAGGGGCGATAATCGGGACGATCGGGTTTTTGTGGGCTTCTCGTGAACCACCACATGGGTTTGGGGTGTCACATACATTAACCGCGATGGGTGCGGTGTGTGTTTTAGGGTTTTTCGTGACATATTTCTTCACTAGAGAGACAATGGGGCGTTCGCTGGAGGAGAATGAGAATGTTGATGAGTTCACTGGTGTTTGGTTTGTGAGATTTTGGCCTTGGGCTAAAAGAAATGAAATGAATATCGATGAATAATGTATCTCCATCCTTTCTAAAGATATTCTTATCATGTTTTGATACAATATAATAATAAGATTCGATTAGTTATCCCAAATACCTCTTAGAGGAAAGTAGAGGTGATGATTATATAGATGGTTAGATATAGTTATATGTACAAAGATAAACTGAGATTGTATTGTATCATATCTATTTCAGTAATAAGGAAATGGGGTGTGTTAGTTATTATGTATACCACTAAAAGGCAAGTAGTCTTACTAGATATCATTTTAGTGTATTAAGTTGTGTTGAAAAAGGTAGCTTTTAGAAGTAGATTCAGTGTGGAGTGGATGTAGGTTAATCATGTTCAATGTGTCCAATACCAACTCAGATTAAAGACTCTAATATCTTGGAAAAGATTTGATATAATAATACATTGTTTATTATTATAATTAAGTCTTATCTTGATAGTTTTATTTGATTTGGGTTCAAATATGTATTTGAATGTGAGTAGGACTAAAACCAAGGTGTTATATAAACCCTTGATTATTTGTTTGTTTTATTCAGTTTTTCTCGTTTGTCATTTTGTTAATAAAAGAGTAGTAGAGAATTCTACAAATCTCGTGTTCGTATTCTTGATCCACCTGCTAAAAGTTTAACAAATGGTTCATGTTTTGCGCTCATAAAAGAATCCGTTCAGGTCCAAAAGAAGCAATCGGAGCAGTAGCTGATTAGAGGAACACTACAGTTCGATTGGAAAAAGATATTGTGGCAGATCTTCAGTTTGCCGGTGGGATACATGTATGATGTCGTATCTACAAGGACAGATCTATGGGAAGTTGTTAATGGTTCGGATACTGTCCTTCTCAAAAACGACGTGAACGGGGTAATTGGCAAGTAGAGAATCAAAACGGGTAAGGCGTTTTATATTCTCAAGACTATGATTGAAGAGGAGTTGTTATAACACATACGAGACCTTCAAACACCTAAAAAAGCATGGGATGCCTTGGCAGCCTTGTTTTCCAATAAGAATGATGCAAAATTGCAGCTTCTTAAGAATGAATTGTTGTCCGTAAGCCAAAAGGATTTGACAATACCGCAAAATTTCCATAATGTGAAAACCTTGTGTAGAGAAATCGGATAGCTGGATCAAGAGGCAAGAATTAGGGAACCTAGAATGAAATGAATCATTATACATGGTTTAAAGGCTGTTGTTATACAATGTTGTGGTTGAGTTTGAAAACCTGCTGGCCGGGCAAAAGTCTTTAGCCAAGCAAATAGAGGAGACGTCGATTGGAGGATCAGCAAAAGCCGAGGACACGACTCTTTATGCAAATCGTGGTAAAGGTAAATTGTAGAAAAGCAAATGGCCGGGTCAAAAGAGTTACAAGGACCGATATAAGAAACCTGAATGGAAGAAACATAATCTAAAACAAGAAAGGGAAACAGGTGACTCGGGTAATGATAAAAAGTACAAGAAACCTTGGAGAAGTTTTCCCTTTAACTGTCATAAGTGCAGACAACGAGGTCACATGGCTAAATATTGTAGAACGCCATCGAATAAGGAAGGCATCCAAGAATCAGGTACAAAGAGATGCGAGTATTGTAGGCTATGAAAGACCTTAAAGGAACAAGTATGTATCTAGAGGGAGTGTTGAGTTTGACACTTTAGCCGAAGCTGAAAGACGTGATCTGTGTTGAGTTGCAGCTATTTGGAGTTGACGTTCTTCGTGTGTGTCATGGTTAGATGATGGTTGGTGTTTAGAGGGAGTGTTAAACATGTCCAACACTAACTCATACTGAAAACTCTTAATATCTTGGAGAAGATTTATATAATAATAATTCGTTTATTATTATAATTAAGTTAGTTGAATTTGATAATTTATTCGTATCTTGATAGTTCTATTTGATTTGGGTTCAAATTATTTATTTGAATGTGAGTAGGGCTAGGACCAGGGTGTTATATAAGCCCTCGGTTATTTGTTTGTTTTATTATTTTTTTCTCGTTTGTCATTTTCATAATAAAAAAGTAGCAAAGAGTCCTACATATCCCGTGTCCGTGTTCTTGATTCACCCGCTAACAAATCATATTATTAAAAAATATTATTCTCTTACTCAACGCCAGTGCAATGGCGTGGGTTTGTTGTTGTGGCGCACTGCGGCCTTGGGTTTGTGTCATGTGGTGGTGTTTGGCGCCACCTTTACCGCATGGCATGTGGGTGGCGCCCAAGCAACCACCACAATCCTTGGTCTTATGTAGCTAGCTTGTGACCACCATAATGGAGCACCACCCAGCTAAGCATGTCGTTTCAGTTTTCATTCCAAAGTATGGAGTGGTCGTCGAGTATGGAGCTAGTGGACCAAACAGTAGTCGCTTCACTAATTAATTGTCACATTTAAGGAAAAAAAATACAAAACATCTATGCAAGCTCAATGGCAGAGTCAATACACTGGCCCTGACTAAGGTGAGGACATTCTGCGAAGTCTCCTGATGTAACACTTGATTCACTTTGCTTTGGTGTTCACTATGTCAGGCACCAACCTAGACATGCGGTTGAATACAGTAGTGTACTCGCGGTGTGTCATCTTTCCAACCTTCAAATTCAAAAACCTTATATCAACCCTCTTAACTTCCGCATCAGCACAGAATCGTTTCCTAACAATTTCCTTCAAATCATCCCACTTCATAGCCTTATTTAATCTAGAGTCTTTCTTTGCTCCACTGTCTCCCACCAGAGCATAGCCTCATCACCAAATGACTGGGTAGCATAACCCACCGCTTAATCGGGACGGCACTCGCTAATTCGGATAACTTTGTCCATATCGGTTATACACTAGAGAGTAGCGATTGCATCCCCCCAAGCCAGTCAGCTTCAGCGGGTCACAACCCTTGAATGCCTTGTAGTTGCAACCACCTCGGCCGATCTTCCTTTCTCCAAATTTCACATACCGAACTTCTTTTGATTTTTCTTTCTCATTCTAATCATCTTTCTTGGAGTTCTTGGTCTTCTCAGGTGTTCTAACTTGGCTTCCAGCAGACCATTCTGGATGTAGATTCTTCACCCTAGTAGCTACAGCTTGAGCAACGGCAGCTTGAATAGCATTGTCAAGTTGATTATGTTCGTCTCGCTTGGTTACATCCTTTCATCTCTGGTGTCAGTAACTGGTTCTTCAGAGGGTATCTGGGTGACACGTGGCCTACCACGGCTTCCCGTACGACCTCCTTGACCAATAGCCTTCTTTTCTCCAGTCATTTGTATTCTATAAGGAAACACAAACATTATCACTTTAGTAACTATTTAGTACAAGGATAGTAAGGAGAGCAGGTAATAACAGTGGCCAACTGTGATTAGTTTACCATGTTACTTTCTATGTCCTATACACTTCCCTTTGTGAGTCCACTAGTGCTAGGTTATATTTTTAAAAGGTTAGACAAACAATCAAACATTTCATATTGTTGGGTCCATATTTGGTGGTTTGTACTTAGTTATGTGTTTATTGGGCTAGGCTACGGGTTAGCTATGTAAACCGAGAACTCTAAAGAGTTCTCGGTGGGCTTGTGATTAATATGGGCCTAGGTGTTTGGTTTCCCTATATATAGTTTACATAATGTATAGGGTGTTGGTTGTTCACATTGAGAGAGGTTGAACACTTTGAGAGCCACCATTACTCTAAAGAGCGATACCGGTTTGTGTAATCTCATGTACCAGACAGTTTAATAATATAATCGTGTGCATTTGGAGTATTACATCATGTTCATCATATTCATACTGTTTATCATTGTTCTTGAATCACCACGTTAACTAGATTCCTCATATTTGACGAGTGTTGGTTGATATCATATTGTAGTGATCCAGATTCGGGACTTACAATTGGTATCAGAGCCTTAGACCTATTCAGGCTCGTTATTATAATATCAACGGATTCAAGATATCAAGTTTTGGTGGTGTTGTTAAATTCCGGCAACTCACTGATCGGAGAAGAAGATTGAACTGTTTTGACTGTTTTGGGTAAAGATTGGATTTGATTTGGAAATTAAATCAAATCCCACTTTATTTGGAAGTTTGTTACATTATGTTTACCTATTGGGTGTGAAATATTAGTTCTCGGTCATTTTCTGGTCAATTTATGGGTTCTCTGTCAAAATCTTGGTCAAACTTGAAGTTCTCGGTCAAAGCATTGGTCAACACCTTAGTTCTCGGTCAAAGATTGGAGGTTCTTGGTCAACCATATTTTATCTCGGTCAACTTAGTTTTTGGCCAAACCTAGTTCTCGGCCAAACTTAGTTCTCAGCCAAGCCTAGTTCTCGGTCAAACCTAGTTCTCGGCCAAACCTAGTTTTCGGTCAAAGTCAAGAGGTTCTCGGTAAAAAAAAAAAAAAAAAAAAAAGTTTTTTGGCTGGAAAAATTTTCTTGAACGAAAATTTTCCAGAATACTCCTAATAAGTAAAAACTCATTTTTGAAAATTTTGGCGAAAATATTTTTTTCGGGTGATTTTCGGCGAATTTTTGGCGGGAAATTCGAAAAATTTGTCTTGAACGAAATTTTTCCAGGACACCTCTTTTGAGTAGGACATCTTTCTTGAGAATTTTGGCGATCATATTTTTTCGGGAAATTTTGGCGGGAAAATCAGTTTAATCTAATTATTTACTCGATGGATTCTTCACAACTCGTTTTTCAACCATGTTCTTTAAATTATGGTGAGAAAATAGAAATGTATAAGCTTCATAATGACAGTCTAAGTAGAGATATGGAAAGAATAAAATTAGAAAATTTTAAACTTAAGAAAAATGAAAAAGGTTTTCTAGATAAAATAGAAGTTCAGAACAAGGACATTAAAAAGCTTAAGTCTGATTTTAGTATAAAAAGTTGTCACCATCTAGATGCCAAACAAGAAATTGCTGAGTTAACTGCTAAACTGGAAGCCTCCAAGTTAGAGATCTTGAATCTAACTAGTAAGTTTGAAAAGACTGAACTTGATTTTAAAAATTCGATGGTTCAAGTAAAGTAGTTAACTCAATGATTGAAAACCAATTGTGGTGGAAGGAAAATGAAGGTGAGGGAATAGGATACAGTCAAGTTCCCCCACCTTACAACCACAATTATGTCCCTACCCCTGTTACCAAAGAGCATGAAGAGAAAATAAAAGACATGAAGTATGGTAAACACGTTCAATCTGAAACTGTTGGATCAGGATCCCTAGAGGAAATCAAGCCTGTTTTTAAATGTGTGAACAATTTTGATGCTTCTACTTCATGTGCAGATATGATAAATGATGTTGCTTCTGATAGTAAAGGGTTCAGGCTAGTGAAAATGAATCTCATTCTAACGTGTCATCAAACTCAGATGACACCACAACTCAAAATTGTACTAATAATAATACACATAGTTGTGGCAACAAAGGGAAGACACGTAAGAAATCAGCACAACAATAACAGTATCGTCCTCATAGATCTTGTGTCACGCCATGTGTTGATAAATCTTTGGGTGGTTTTTATATCAAGAGACAAACATGTTACCACTGTGGCACGCCAGGACATATAGCCAGAAATTGTGTTCATCGTCTATATGTTCCTTATTACAAGCAAAATCAGAAGGTTGTGCCAGGGGGTAGAAAGAATGGAAAAACCTTTCTTAAGAAGGAATTCCAACATGAAGCAAGTGCTTCCGTTGACATTAGAAGAAGGATGAAGGCGTGTTTCGTCTACGGGAACGGCGGGCATTTGGCAAAGGAGTGCCACTACCGTGCTGTTAATAGACAAGCTCCTCAGGTGAAAGGTAATAGGTCTCAACCGAATCCAGTGGTTAAACAAAATGCTTGTTTTTCAAAACCACGTGTATCTGTACAATGGGTTACAGATACTCAAGGATTCAAAGTTAATATGACAAGTTTGCACTCAAATTATTTAGAAACTGTTAAAAGAAAAATACATTTTCAGAAGTCAAAGAGTGTTGAGAGCTCTAAGAATTCGATTTCGGATTGTTACACTCCAAAGTATGTTCTATCAAATTTCACTAAACCAAGACTGATTTGGAAACTTAAAACTCAGCAAACAGAATCTGTATTAAATGACTCTGTTAAAGATAGGAATGATATGAGTTGGCAAGAGGTCACATATGTTGATGCTCAAGGAAACCCCAAGACATTTATGACTTGGGTTCCTATGTCCAACTAATCCAGCTTTGCGTGTAGGAACAACCACAAATTCATTGTTTATTAAATGGGTTGTTCCAGGCACATGACAGGGCAAATATCCATTGTTTTTAAATCTTTAATCTATAAAGTGGATTATTTGTTGCCTGGACGGGATTTTAGGGTAATAGAATGTTTTTAATCTGCTCTCTAAGTGTGTAGGAACAAATCAGGGAATACATTGCATATTAAAAGGTTAGTCCATACATTCAACTCGCAAGGATGCAGAATCTCAAAATAAGCTTATTCCTATGGGAGATTCTCACAAATGGAAAGATGATGTCTTGAAGATAAAAGGTAACCGTATCACTTTGGTATAAAGATTGATCAGTCAAAAAGATTTTAAAATTTTAAATTTTTATAAAAAATACAAAATATGTTCTCGTATAGTTTTTCAAGTATAGTGTATTTTGTTTCCCAAAAATGAGAAAATGACTTGAACGTGCGTGAGAAATAATAGTACATCAGTTGGCTGACTATCACACTTCTTCATATGTTATTATTAAATACTACGTTTCGACGATTAGGTCTCTTTGAGGTTAAATTTGTACATAAAAGTTTTCCTTTCGGTCAAAATTTTTGCACAAATTTAGGGGGAGAAATTTAAAAAAAAAATCAAAAAGAGTGTGTGTGTGTTTAATAAAAAAATTACTATCTATGTCTTTCATACTTCACTCTCGCTTAAAATTATGTCGGTTGCTCAAGTTTGAAGAACATATACTTGTATATGTTTGGTCCGGTGATCTACTTGTAGATTCATAGGATAGCCATTTATCTAAAGACTGAAAGCATATGGGGCGTTTGAGATGTGTTTTTGTGTTTTGAATTATTTCACTTAAAATTATGTCGGTAATTCCAAGTTGAAGGGACACATATTCTCATATGTGTTTGGTCTTGTTAACCACTAGTGGTCATACGGGATAGCCATTTACCTGAAAACTGAAGAGTGACCGGGGTGACTGAGTTCTTAACATGTGTGTCTTCTGTAATTTTATGGGAAGTGATATATTTATTCTGTTAACAGCTTTTCAGAAGCTTTAAAACATTTTCAAGTGAAAATTGATCCAACCTTTGGAAAGTGATATATAAATTGTTTCTGTGTGCCTAACGGGTGAAGTTATTAAGCTTAAAAGGCTCTAAAACAGTCATTGATTTGTATGGTAGCTTTCCATGATGCGTAAAAGTTGAAGTGATATAAACTAAATATGCTAAACTTTCTGTGGAGAGTCATTTTGAAGAAATGTGCATGTCTCCAGATTCATCTCTCCGAATGATAGGCAGAAAAGCAATTACCCAGTCATACACGAGCCCGTTAGTGTCTTGATCACCAAAAATATTATGTTTCTAAGTTTTTGCTCAAGTTAAAAAAAAGGAAGAAAAATATATAATAAAAAATAAAGAAAAAAATAAAAATATTATTGTGATGCAAAAATAAAATTTTCGTATTTCAAAAGCTTAAAGGGTCAAACTAGAACTACAGAGATGGGGGCACAAAAATAAGTCCTGTCATGTCTCGAATGAAAGGCCTGTAAGTCCGGATGGCTTGTAAGTCCAACGTGTAACCTTAAAGCTTAAAAAATTATTGTTTGTTTATCTATAAAAACTTTTGATCAAGCACTAGGGGTTGGAGTCAAATTGGGGTGATCTGGGGAAAGCCAAATACGCTTTGAGAAGAGATAGGAGGCATCACAGGTCCATGAGTGATGTCCTTCTAAGCTTTATGCCGAACTGAACTTAATTCATATCACTGATGCAATGAAAATCATGCTAAGTTCGTTATACCTGCTATCAACCTATTTCTTATATGTCATAATAACGCTGAACATGAATCCTTGTGAAAGTATCTTAATCACTAAGATTCCATGTTCGGATCTTTTCATAAACGCAGCAGTAGTATCAAAAACTGAAATTTGATCCCAATTTTTTGCTAAATTACAAGAAGACCGGGTGATTAAATTTGTTTTATTTGTTGTTTTTGGTCTAATTTTATTTCATTTATTTTATTTTTACTTATTGATTACTCTTGTCGAAACAAATGTGTTAAGAAATCGTTTTAAAATTTGTCTTCTGCTAATGAAATATGATTTCGGTTATTGTGTTATAGTTGGTTCAGCTGGTATGATCTCATTTCAAGTCTTTTCAAGAAAATCATAAAAATTAGAAAAATAAAAAATATGTCTGTCTTATTTTGTTATTTAATTGTTTTCAAAAATATTTTCGTTGATCTTTCTATCAAAGTTGATTGTTTTTTTTTTTCAAGACTGATTTCTCGCAACAGAAGCATATGAAGTATCTGAGATTAAAATTGGATGATGCTGTCAAAAAGGGGGAGATGATAGATTATTAGATGCAGATGTTGAAGTTGCTGATCACTGAAGTTGCTGATTATGTTCTAGTAAAGATTCTGAGATCTTGAAAGCATCAGCCTAAGGGCGATATTGTTGGGTCATAAATTGGTTAAACTGACGCATATCAAACGGCCACGACATGATCAAGACTAAAGTGATGCAAACGAATACGAGTTGAAGAATTGCATTGGTGTAATACCGAAATCTCTATAGATTTCGGTCTGGCTAGTCTGAAGTGAAATAAACAAGAACGAAACTACAAACCAAGGGGGAGATTGTTGGGTCCATATTTGGTGGTTTGTACTTAGTTATGTGTTTATTGGGCTAGGCTACGGGTTAGCTATGTAAACCGAGTGGGCTTGTGATTAATATGGGCCTAGGTGTTTGGTTTCCCTATATATAGTTTACATAATGTATAGGGTGTTGGTTGTTCACATTGAGAGAGGTTGAACACTTTGAGAGCCACCATTACTCTAGAGAGACTAATACCGGTTTGTGTAATCTCATGTACCAGACGGTTTAATAATATAATCGTGTGCATTTGGAGTATTACATCGTGTTCATCATATTCATACTGTTCATCATTGTTCATCATTGTTCCTGAATCACCACGTTAACTAGATTCCGCATATTTGACGTGTGTTGGTTGATATCATATTGTAGTGATCCAGATTCGGGACTTACACATATAATTACATAACCTTGTCTCTAGTACTTAAGCTAACTTTCTTATACATTCCTACATTATACATGAAATTAATCATGTACTTTACCTTTACTTAGATTGCTTGAGTTAGACATGGCTTTCTTGAACTGACATCTTCTTTCTTTTCATACTTAAGTCTCATTCTCTGTTCGAGTCTAAGCATGTACGATGCTTATTTCTCTCAAACTTATGCTCTGATACCAACTTGTAAGGCCCGAGTCCCGGTGCCCTACTTTAGCGTTGGATTTACTCTTAAACACCATTCTAAATATCATAGTGAATTAAAACTTTTGTGGAAAATTTAAGCTTCAACATATATTACATCATCATCCAAATCTCATCATAACAATCAAACACTTTTTTTAAAACACAATATAAAACATCACATTAAAACATCATTACATTTTTCTTAATATGCCAGCTTTTTCAATCCAATGTCATGTGTCCCCTCAAGCCAGCTGTTTTAACCTATTTGTCAGCGTGCATACTAAAAGTCAGCTACGCTGAGTTGGTTTTAGTTAATAATGCAACATACATTACATACGCATACTTACTTACACGCATCTGAATATACATATTATATACTTAACTTGTTTACTTTCCTTTCATGCATAAATTCATACTTTTATACTTTCATACTTTTAACTTACATTCATTAACTAATACATACATAATCATTATGTGTTTTAAAAATTCTTTCGCCCTTTAACCATCGTAGATATTATTAAGGTCTGCAACCCTTTAACCATTCAACCATACATTCTTTACCATACAACCATGCATACATTTAGTTATATATATATATATATATATATATATATATATATATATATATAGAGAGAGAGAGAGAGAGAGAGCAAGGTTAGAATAAAGAAGTTATTTTTTCTTAAGAAGTGTAGGAAGGGATCTGGACCGTTGAATTTAATAAAACACACAGGGGTAAGATGGTCAACAATATTATATTATAATTATGAAATAAAAATATCTGTTTAATTTTTTAAACGGTTAATCATATTCAAAGACTATATTATTCCTTAGTCATAACCAAACAACATTGTGTTCCTCAATAACTTATAAATTATGTTGTGTTATAAATTATGTTGTGTTATAAATTACGTTTATCTGAATTAGTTTTCTTAAAATACCATCGACATGTATTTATTCTATAAGTTGTTTTTATCTTATACATTGTGTTATTCTAGAAATTGTGTGTAAGTTATAGTGCATTATTCTGCAACTTATTTAGCTTATCAATTGTTTATCTTATGCAAAACACACTACAACTGATGACATTATATCCATTCTTATGTGTAGTTTTCACTTCAAAAGTTCTCTTTCGTGTTTGACGAATAACAACCAAAAATCAAAATCATGAAAAGATAATTAAAATATGAATTCCTAAATCACAATGAAAATATCACACACCCAATCGTTGACATTTCCATAACCATAATTTGATCTCTATTATTAATTTATATTAGTTCATCCCATTTAAAATTACATGACCAGTAACACAGATTATGTAAAACTGGGCAACCCAAATCAATTGGAACAACAAAACTGTAAAATATAATGATAATCAAATTAAAAACTTGATTGAAATCATATCGACTAGAACAAGAAACCGAATAAAAATGATGAAATTGAACCGCATACGTAATAGAAACTTTAGATGGAATCCATAATTATTTACTGAATTTTGGTGATGACCCCATACACAACACACTTACCTTTTTTAATGATCAAATTCCTTTCATATCTTTACAAACAAAACACTAACCAAATTTCATAGAAATTAATTACAATTCAATCGATTTCCAATTCCCTTTGGACATTTCAATTCCGTCATAAACATTTCATGAACCAAAAGACCCCTTACAAAACACACCTAATTACTTTAATGTATTCCTACATTTCCACTAGCATACAAACAACTTAACAAGTTGCTAATCAAAACCCTAAAACACACTACCTAGATCAATATTTTTTCAACAACCAATGGCTTTCAACTTGGAATACAACACACCATTGATTTCTGTGTTTTCGTTAACACTCACATAGTAAATACCAATAACCCACCAATCTATACTACAAAGCACACAACAACAACAACAACAAAATAAAGAATCCCCTAGAAATTTGGGGGGGGGGGGGGGGGGGGGTGTTAAAAACCGCTTAAATCGAACACAATCAAGAAACCCACATTGCTTCTTCATCAGCAAGCTGATCGGGTTTGTAGGGGACTTCTTCTCCATTATCTTCAATAATGGAAAACGATTTTGTTAAATTAACCAAAATAACCAGAAGATTTATCAGAATTATAGAACAAATAAATCAATTAAGGAGACGATGGTGATTATAAAACCCTCCGATCAATAAGATGATGATAAAATTATTGATTTCTGAGGAAGATTATTGTAGATTAAGAACACACCTTAGTCTATGAATGTCAAAAAACACTCTGACTGTGAATTGGAAAAACCACTTTGTAAATGACGAAAAAATGTGAGAGTAAAATATGTTATGATTGCTAAATGATAGGAGTTAACATAGATAATCATGTGTCAGTTTTGCATGTGATTTTTAAAATGTAGACATATTTACCCTTGAATCTCTATAGTTATGCCATTAAAATATAGCACATGATTTTTAAAATGTAGACATATTTACCCTTGAATCTCTATAGTTATGCCATTAAAATATAGCACACCTTTCTTTTAAACAACTTTCCATCTAGCCCATGGCATCACCTCATCCAATAGTCAGGATTCCTACATTTTTTAGACACGTTGAACTTTTTAGAATAACCTTACCCTATACATACATACATACCCACACACACACACACACATATAGGGCTTGGATCACATACAAATGAAATTAACGTGCTACGTTTCTAAAAAGAGTTCAGCGAGTCGTGCACAGTAACTCAACGACGCCGAAGAACGATAATTTTGTTTTTAGTAGGATCGGTTTTGTCATTCAAAAGGGGGTAGTGGCACAGCTTGTTGCCCGCTTACTTGCCTCTTTATTGTAACTGGATCCTTTTATTTGAAATGAAATTATAATGATTAACATGCTAATTGTGAGAATCAAGTAGAGTAATTATATACACAAATAGAGTAATTATGTAATTACTCTATAATGTAATTGCATAATTATTCTACTTGTATATATAATTACTCTACTTTATCTTCACAATTAGCACGTTAATTCCATTTGTATGTTAACTTTCCCCTTCATATACATCTACATACATACTCTCAACCCTTTCTATATCATTCAATTAACATTCATGTAGTATACACTTACAACTTAAGGTAAGTGTATAAACTAACTACATAGGAGTATGTACATAGCCCCAAAAATCATAACATAAAAAATGGAGATAGAAATTCACCTGAATCATGTTTCTTTCGAAGTTAGCTGTATCACCCCACCTTAGGTGTGCACGGCAAATTGTGTAACAATAATATATATCAATTAACTACCCCTAACTAGATCATATTCTAAGTAAGTGAAACTCATAACGTACGGGGATCCGGGGGCAGCGCCCAGGCAGTAGGGTCCTAGGGGTGGCAGCCCTGTCCGAGGGACAGAACACTGAAGTTTAAACGAATTGAGTTACATATGAATTGAGTTTAATTATAACTTAATCAAGTTTTCATTCCAATCGAATCGAGCTTTCATTCTAACCGAATCGAGTTTTTGTTTGATTTGTTTCGTTTCAATTCGATTCGATTCGTTTCAATTCAACTCGTTCGAGCATTCTTCAAGAATACGATTTAGACCGATTTTCATGCTTTTTGCTATAATCGATTTCTTTCGACCCGTTCTACCGTTATGACGAGTCCTGGGCCGTAGCCATTCTATCTTCTTGTTTTTACAAGGCCCGAATGTCCCTCGTCCACCCCGATTCATTCCAAATAACTTGTTTATGTTCAAATTTACGTTTTTCTTACACGCTAAGGTCTGATTTGCCTTAGTACCAAATCTTAAAACAAACCGACATCTAAAACCTAACATTTATATCAAGAACGTACCTTTTTTGGTTCGGGTTCGAGTCTAGACGTAGATCTGGACGTGTTGCTTGTTATTTGGTGATGCTTGAATCACGAAATCTGCCCTCCTTTAGCTCGGTTTGGATTCGGGTTTGAAGGAGAGTTTTTGTGTGTGTTTTTTAATGTGTGGATGCAATGGTGGAAATGAGGGTTTAGGGTTTAAGGATATTTAAATACCCTAAGCCTATGGACTTAAGGTCTATCACCATCCCTTATTCATTTTTTTATTATTCAAGTTCGCACTCTATTATTTATTATTTAACTTAACTAAATAATAACACAACTATTAAGTAAACGAAATTCTCTTATTTATAATTGTTAAAAGTAGAATGCTACCAAGCATTTTTCAAGTAATCACAAGGACAGAAAAGCAAGAAAAGCAAGTAAAGGGTTGATTGATGGATGGATTATGACTCCTAAACATCCGATAAAACCTTGAAGCCAGAAAGTCTTATTAACATTTGTATGAGAAGAAAATGAAACATATGTATTTTCATTAATCGGTAAACAATTAAAGAGCATTGTAATTCATTCTCAATTATAAAAATAATTTGTTCAACTCTTAAGTTGATTTATATTATAAAAAAGTATTTCTGTTACATATAAGAGCATTCTCATCCAACCTCTTATTTTATGTGATATATGTATTTATAATTAGAGAGTGATTTAAGGTATTGTGAGTGAAGAATTTTTATATTTTAGAAAACGCAATAATTTGTTTGAATATTTGAAAAACTATTGTTCATCTCTTATAATTCATATTTTTTGAAAATGTTTGTGTGTGAGGAAAAGAGAAGATAAATGATAAAGATATAAATAAGTATTATTTAACTAATTGAGAGTAAAAATACAATAAGTTTTAATGGAATGTTTGGTTTAGAGATAAGAAATAAAATGAGAGGGCTCTAAATGACACATCAAATATTAGTCACTCACCTAGGGCATAAAACCCAGGGTGTGCACTCTAAACATACCCTTTACATCTTAAACTTTTGTTTTTGTCTGTTCGTTTTTTCTTTAACCAGCCATATGAAATGTGGCCAATGATAATTGTTTTTTTTTTCTTTTAGACTTTTAACATATAATGTTTTGTAAAACTCTAGATTACGGAGTTCTTATTTTTAACTATGTTTTATAGCAATTAATTTTTATTTAAAATGGAATTGTGTGTGATGACGTACAAATTAGTAAAACATGCATGTCATCGATCAAAACTATTATCCCTTAGTCTTTTGATTTTCTCAGGTTTTTTAAATTTACTAAATAGATTGTTTTTTAAAATAGTAATTTATATTATTAGTTTTCTTTATCTACATTTCCTTATAAACGTTCTTCAAAATCGACCCTCCGCTACGGTTAGTTTGATTATCATTTTGACATAAATTTATTTCGCACAGTTAATACCGGTCTAAAATAAGTTGAAGTCAGCCTCACCGTATCTACGTGTCGAACCCTTCACGAAGCACAGGCAACTGATATAGAAGTAGTGAAAACCGACCCGCCGTATCTACATTTCGAAACTGACACGGAACATGGACACTTACCACTAGCTCTCGCTATAGAATTTAATCCAAATTAAACGAGTCAAATATGAAATAGTGTTGATTCATGAGGGTACAACAGACGAGAGAGCATCTTTACTTTCCTACTCTTTCAACCAACCCAGCTGGACCCAAAGACCAATTCCACCTTAAAAACCTACTTTTTCACTCACTTTTTGAATTTTATTCACCACTTTGCAGTGACAACACAAACAGAAACGTACAACAAAAGTTTTAAATCGAAGATTATTTTATTATTCCTTAATAACTGATAAAACCATTTTTATTTTATTTTTTTTTTGTAAATAAATGAATTTAATTTTGTCAAATTATTTACATCTACTTTAAGCCTCTCTCTCTCTCTCTCCAATTTACACTATGCTTTCTTGTTTGTACATTGAAAAAAAAGAAAAGAAATAAAAAAAGGGACTAATAAAACTATGTCACGTTACACTGAGAACCAATAGAAATCAACAAACATGAATAGTGGTATTGTGAGTGGGAGAGTATGTTGCATTTTAATATATAGTTAATGTGAGTCGAATTGCTGCTTCCCATCCTATGTGGCCATCGGTAGCACCCCACCTTGTTGGTGCCGCCCAACATTTTACAAGTTGTGGGAATTCCCACGATGAAACCGTCACTCAAATCTAGGAACTGGAGAGAATAGAGAGGAAACTGTGAGGTATCGAGAGATGACATAATTTGTAGTTAGAGAGATGAATGAAGAAGACGAAGTTTGGCGGTTAACGGATGCAATTGAGGGTTTATCTGTTTGCTAACTTACGCCTGTGAAAATATCTATTTAATTTTGCTAATTTACGCGTGTAGTGACGTGAACCAGATCGTTTTATGTTTATATTTATTAGTTATATACGTCCTGCTTGCGGTGCGCGCATATAATGTATATGTGTGAACCCTCGGGTGGGCAAAAGTAAAACTGCACTAATTTTGACGTCATCTTACTAATCTCATGAAAATAACGTTAAAAGTGACGGAAGTTTAATTAGGCATCATGTGGTGGCGTTGATAGCCGAAAAACAATGGTACATGCACCATTCGGTCGTTGTCCCGATGGTTGAGTGTTATGTGTCTTATGTAAGGCTTGATGCAAAAATACAATCGAGCCGGGGTCTTATCGGAAGCAGCCTCTCTATCCCTATATGGAAGAGGTAAGGCTGTCTACATTTTACCCTCCTCAGACTTTAACATAGATTTGCTATTGGTGAATTTTACTGAGTACGATTATGATTTATTAGTTATATGTTTGATTTCTATATTTTCTTGTTTGAAATGATTTCTAGGTTCCTTTTCACTTGAAGTCTTCTACTTCTACCATGCATTATCGCTAATAATTTCAAGAAATAAGGTTATTCTTGACTATCATATATTATAAAAATCGATTAAAGATATTTTGAAAACCAGCCCGCTATATTCGTAATACCAACCGTTAGAAGTTGACTTATAACATCTTTTAATCTTTTTCGAGAGGAAAAAGGTTGCTTTTACACAATAACCAAATGGTTGACTTTATGAAACTTAATGTAGTAGGTCTAGATGACACATTCAGTTGTCAAGGATAGGTGGGGTGAGTGTGGTTAGTATTTATGGTTGTATGTTGACTTGTGAATTCAAAGAAAAGTCATTTGCAGTTACGATAAAAGAAAAAAGTCAAAATGAAGTACAAAAACAGTCCTTAGACTTTGTCTAGGCTAACTTTTCTAGGGTTTTCTTTTTTTTTCTTTTTTTTGGAACGGTCATTTGAATCACTGACGAGCTACTGACCCATCTAGTTATCTTCATTCTCGGAAGGAACCCTACCATAAAATGAGAAAACCGTCTAACTTAACCTGAAATCTCATATTTGTTGTCACAAGTGTGACTTGAACCTAACATGCTAACACTAAAGGTGGGCGAAACACTTGGTTTTGGACCTTACCAGGAACCGGTCCTACTAGCTTGACCTTCAGCCCGAACCAGGTTTCGGTCAAAAACCGAAAATACACAGACCGATTCCTATCTAATCGGATTCTTAACTTTTGTTGACCAAACCGAAATCTTTATTACGCATATCTGGTTCTAGAAAAAAACGGTTTTACCCACCTCTAGCTAGCACCTCTCCCTTTTCAAATTAAAGTATTTAAATGTCTTAATCACTTGGGCTGTAATCATAGACAAAATTAGAATAAAATAACGTTGTTTTTTAACCTATGATATTATGTGAAGTTAAATTTTAGAAAAAGATAACGGTGTTTTTTAACGTGTGATGTTATGGTTAAGTTAATTTCTTGGTATGTTAAAAAAACCAAAAACATAAAAAAAAACAAAAAAAAAACAATTTATTGTTTCAAAAGTTTAGTCCAATTTGCAGCATTTTTATAACTATTAAGTACCTTTCTCGTTACTGTTTAGTTTACTATAAAATGAAGGGTAAAATGGACAAAACTTTTAGAATTAATAGCAAAAATAATAATAAGCATATATTCATGACTATAGTGCAAAATTAGGCATCTAAACAACAAAATTCATCAAATTCATGACTATAGTGCAAAATTATCATCATAGTCCAACAACAAAATTCATAATCCAAATCTAAACAAATCCATCATATTCATTATAATATTTATATATAAAAAATATATAGCATGTTCGTCACTAAATCCCACAATCAAACAAATTCATCAAATCCACATTGAGTGAAAGAATGAGACGTCAAAGAAATTAAAATGTCTAAAACAAATACGTTATCCCACTAAGAGTAATAGAAAATGTATTTTAAAAACACTGTTCAACTTAATTAATTTAAGAAAAAAAATAATTAGAACTGGTAATTTTTTTTAACATTTTGAGTATCCAATATACATACATGAGAAACTCTATAAAATAATACACTTGAGACCACCAAAATTTATTAATTTATATTAGAATACTTAGTTTACAAACATTTTTCAAGCTTCCACTTAATTATTGTATACAATGCAACGGATGTCGAAGATGTTCTGACTCACCCAGAAGAAAATATAGTTGCACAGTTGTTGACTGATAAAGAAATTATTGAAAGCGTTATTGGAATTAATAAAGATGATATCGATGAAGAAGATGATGAAAGTTCTACAATGGAGCCCCCTTCGCGAAACGAAGCTATTAAAGCGGCAATCACATTGAACAATTTCTTGTTGAGCTATGAGAAAACAACACCAGAAGTTCTTACCATGCTAAGAAAAATTAGAGACGAGATTCAAGGGGAAATTGATTTCAACAAAAAACAAAAGACAATTAAGTCATTTTTCAAGAAACCTTCATAAATCATTCATGTAATATGCTATATATAAGGAATTATTAATTTATATTTTATATGGGGTCTAAAGAAATTATCAAAAATGTATTATCTTATAATTTTAGCGAATTATTAATTTAGCACCCTATCCCCGAGTCGGGACCGGCAAAAAATATTATCTTAGAGAGTAAATAATCGAGTATTAATTTATCGAGTTTCTACTGTACATATAAGTCTTAAAACACGTATACACATGTTATAGTTATAAGATGGTCACAACATACGAATAAAACGCATATAGAAGACGTAGCATCGTTTATTATAAATGTATCTATTCTAGTTAAATTCAAAACCCTACATGGACAAAGATGACACACAAATGAAGTTGATGGCAATCTTATGATCTCACTTAATCTTTATGATCTCACTTAATCCAACATGACGAAAGACCTTTACGGTATCAATATATCTTTGCCCTAATAATTAACGACTTGAGTCTTAAAAAAAAAGTTTTGAGTTTTCTAAACTTTAACCTGTTGGCCGACGCTAATATCAACTAAATAAATGTATAAGAACAGTCCAAACTTTCAATTTATGTTCTTTCATTAACTTTTTTTTCTAATGGAGTCTAACCCGATTATTTTTTATGATGTGGATGATAGTGAGTCCCACCACACCAAAATAATCTAACAAAAATATAGATGGTGGGACCCACCACCATATTCACTACCAGACAACCACCATTGATTGGTACCACACCACCCAACATCACCACCATCGTCGCACAACACCACCCAGCATTGCCAACCACCACTGCTTCCTAACATACCCTTTCCTTTTAGCCGAAAATCGCCAATGCAAACCACCACCACCAGTCTCATATGTTTGTCGTTAGTATCACAGTGACTCGAATATAGATTTTATGGAGTTTAATTGCGAGAAACAGATAAAAAAGATGGGAATTGGGTAGGCCAATGTACCCGGGGGAATATGGTAAGGTGGTGGGGTCGAAGGTGATGTCGTTGCTAGAGATGTAAGGAGTGGGGCCGGGTAGGGTAATTTTGAAGATGAATCGAGTGGGGAATGAAACAATGGTGTTTTATGAGTAGTCAAGGAATTGGATAGGGTGTAAGAATGGAGGATTCTGTCAGTTATGTAGTGTGATCGGCAAATGCATGTGCAGAGTTCTTAGGTTAGAATGATGGAGGTGTTGTTGAAATATCCATAGCCAAATAGGGTTAGGTTTTTTGTAATGAGCATGAAAATGGAGGTACGTGTACGTCCCACTATCATCCATGTCATAAAAACTAATTGGAATACATTTCGTTAGAAAAAAGCCCAGTAGAAAAAAAAATAGGTTGAAAGTTAGAACTTTCCTCATACATGTCTTTAACTAGGATTAACACCAGCTAATAACTCGAAGTTTGAATTATTAAAATTCAATTTTCCTATTTAAAAAACTAAAACAACTAAGCACAGAAATTGCTAGTCAATGGGGTGCTATAGAATAATTCATGAATATAAGAGGGTGAAAGTGTAACTAATCATTTCATAAATAAACACTCTTTTGGCAAATTTACCCTTTCTTGCTTATTACCACTTCAAGTAGTGGTTTCTAGGGTTTCCAAAATTGGGTCATCAATTTGACACCAACAAAACCATCACAATCCAATTTCAATTCGCCACGAATTGATTCAAAATCAAGACTTTTTAATGGGTTTTCATGTTAATCAAGAAATGATCATGGGTTTTGTGCAGATTACTGAACCTGCAATGAAATTAAAGAGAAAGATGAAGTTGTTTTGATTACTATTGGGCAGAATTTTGTGGGTTTTGTTTTGTTTTGTTTTGTATATATTTATTTGGTGTTTAAGTATGGCTGCTGGCAATGGTTTTTCACCATCATGTGTGATTGTAGAAGATGGTTTTGATAATAATATTTCTTCTGGGGTGGAAGAAAGATCAAAGAATTCGGACCCGGAGGTTGGGAAACCGCCAAGACATTTGTCGGTTGTTCGGCGTAGCATGAGCATGTTGCCGCCTTCAAATCCGGTATAACCGACTATTTAGTGAATTGATCGTGAACTGTTCAACAGGAAGTTTGTTAATTTAATAAACGGATGAACATGAATAAAAAAGTTTGTTCATTTTGATAAATGAAAGAACATGAATACATGTCTTGTTCGTTTGTTTATGTCTGTTCATTTAAATTCGTTTATGTTTGTTCGTTTACGTTTGATAGTTTGCATTTGTTTAAGTTTGTTCATTTAAATTATTTAATATATTCATTTAAATTTTGTAGGCCCATTACAATTTATTCTAGTTTTAATTACTTTTTAGGCCCAACACATTAATGTTCACATTCACTTTTAATTGGTTTACCTTAGTTATGTTGTTCGTTTATATTGTTAGCTAACGAACATAAATAAACACAAACACACTCATTTTCTTAACAAACGATAAAGAAAACTTTGTTCGAGTTTGCTCTTTTGTCTGGTTAAATATAAGCCTACATACACGAACATGCTCCATTCGTGTTCGTTCGGTTCTTTACAAGCCTATATTTTAGTTTTGAAAACTTGACTAAAACATGTAATTATGTTGTCAAGATTTTTAGTTTTTCATTCATGTTATCATTTATTGACTTTTTGTAAGTAATTCTGCCAGGACTATGACCTTGGGATTATTGGGGATTCTGAATATATCCCGGTGATGATTCGATCAGGAAGTTGTTCCGAAAAAGGACCAAAGGAATACATGGAAGATGAACATTTATGTGTAGACAACCTTCTAGAACATTTAGACACGATAGAAGGCTTACCTCCACTCGGAGCATTCTATGGAGTATGTATATAAAAACAAATCAAGTGTTTGTGATTTTCAATTAATTTGTTATATATATTATTAAAAGTTAACGGTTGTGATTTGATGTGAACAGGTTTTTGATGGGCATGGTGGAACAGATGCTGCATTTTATGTTAGAAAGAACATATTGAAGTTCATAATTGAGGATCCACAGTTCCCGGGTTGTTTGAAGAAGGCGATAAGAAATGCATACATAAAAGCCGATCAAGCGTTTGCAGAAAACAGTATTGTTGATATATCTTCTGGAACCACTGCATTGACCGCTCTTGTTTTTGGAAGGTAGGTGAGCCTCTTCTTGTTTTCATACATGCCCGGTCAAGTGAGCCGAGTGACGGTCAAATTGGGCAGCCTCTAGTTAGGTTGACCAAGAACACTTTTTGTCAAAAATATATAATCTTTTTGGAAATTTTTAGTGTGCCAAGTATTTAGTTACAATCTAGTTTTTGTTTGAATATAATAGAAAATTTTTGCATTGAAAATTCACTTTGGTTGACTTTTCGCTCGTGTGACTCCTTCGTAATGAAACATAAGTCAAATTGACTCATTCATATTAGGGGTCAGCTTTATGCTCAAACCGAACCAATAACCGAAATTTCGGTTTTTGAAATTTTGAAAACCGATCGTTTCAGTTTTTTTGATTTGGGTTTGGTTTGGTTTTACCATTTTGGGCTTGAAATTTTTGGCAAGAAAAAAAAAACTGGCCCAAAATAATGAATTTGAGCCAAATCTTTTTTTTCTTTTAATTATTACAATTAATATTTTTTATACATTTGGGCTAAAATGTTTGGATTACACTATTTATTAAATTTTTATAATTACTTAAATTTCAAAATGAAAAACCATAAATTTTGTTCGCTTTGGTTTTTTGGGTTTAATTTACATGCGAAACCAAACTAAAAGTTCGGTTTCAAGTTTCAACTAAAACATATAACCAAACAGTTGGTTTTTGTTTGGTTTGTTTATTTTGGTTTATTCGGTTATAGATCGGGTTTTTAGGTTTCATGCACACCCTAGTTCGTATTCACACAAATACATCTCAATTTGTCTTTAATTTATAAATCTGCATTGTTCAGGACGATGATAGTTGCAAATGCTGGTGATTGTCGGGCGGTTTTAGGAAAACTAGGCAAAGCAATAGAATTATCAAACGACCACAAGCCAAACAGTATATCAGAAAAGCATAGAATCGAACAGCTCGGTGGTGTAATTTATGACGGGTACTTAAACGGTCAATTAACAGTGTCCCGAGCTCTTGGTGATTGGCACATGAAAGGCCCGAAAGGCTCTGCGTGCCCATTAAGTGCGGACCCGGAGTTGCAAGAAATATTATTGATGGAAGATGATGAGTTTCTGATAATGGGATGTGATGGATTGTGGGATGCCATGAGTAGTCAATGTGCGGTGACAATAGCCAGAAAGGAATTAATGATTCATAATGACCCGGAAAGATGCTCGAGAGTGCTCGTTTGTGAAGCGCTTAAACGGAATAAGTGTGACAATTTAACGGTGATTGTGATATGTTTTTCACCAGATCCACCACCTTGGATTGAGATTCAATCTCAAATGGGACATAGGAGTGTTTGTTTAGAAGGGTTAAACTTTCTTAAGGGTGCTTTAGATGGTAATTTGTGACTTTTGTGTTTATAATGCGTGTACTTGTTTTGGGGAAATATGATGGAAATCCGATATTATCGATCTTTTTGTATATGATTCGGGAATATATGTCAAATAGAGGCGTCAATTATGTTGGCCGGTGGGTTGACAAGTTGAATTATTTAATAAACCAAATACGACTCATTAGATTATTTGTGTTAAAAACATCAACCATAATTCGGACATACTTAAAATAGAGTAACTCGTATATATAATTACTCTACTTGATTATCATGTTTAGCATGTTAATTTCATTTGTATTTGATCATAACCCTATATATATAATGTGTATAAAATATGAAAAACAGAAAACTAGATAATATATATCTGGTTATATGTAAAAATATAATTACACTGTATATAAATACTAATTAAAAATGTAAAAAATTAATTTCTAAATTATAAACAGCCTTAAATGAAGTTTGAGAAACTACTTAGAGTCTAACTCGAGCTAGAGAAATAGAGCTCGAACCGAGCCGAGCTCGAGCCTAGTCAAGCTCAGGTTTGGCTCGCTTAAACCCCAAGTTGTAAATGCGTTAATCAGGCTGGCATGTTTTTAATAAATTAGTTAAACGTGACGTAAGTCAGCATGTTTAATCAAACAGGTCATCCGAAACGCAACTCGTGTGTTAAAACAAGTTAGACATGACAACCACAAACCTAATTAACTTCATGTCAGATATTCCCATATCAGGACATGTTTTTGTGGCTTGGAATGTGTTATGAACCAAATTTAGGTTACTCAACTGGATCAATTAATTAAAATACGAAGATTACAAAAAGATGTGTCCTGTTTTCGGTCTAAATTGTTCACATATTGAACTCGTACAATGGGTTCAAAGCTTACATAATGTGTATTGTAATGTAATTCCTAAGTGTTCTTTAGCTTCGCTTCTTCACGAGCAGTTCATACCATTCCATGATCACAGGTTCTCAAAGTTCACCATGAACTTCATCATCTTCTTCATCGTGGCTTGACTCATGCTTATGACTGCAGACAAACGTTAAGACATCAGATTCTTTCTTTCGAGCCATCATTATGTTTTATCTTTATTAACAACAAATGATTTGAAAATATCAAATTATACTTTTAATGCATAAAATCATTTTATTGAAAAAATAAAGTATAAAACTGAACCCAATCACCAAAAGATTTAAAATTTACCTTGAGGATGAGCTGCAATGTTTGCTAAGGTCGTGACATAAAACTTTGCTCACCTCTCCTACTTTAACCGATCCTTTCTTTATCAATTCTGCCAGCTGTGGTTATAAACCATAACAGACGAGTAAGCACATAAGAAAAAAATAATAAAATGTTCCAGGTCAAGACATGTTGAGTAACGCGTCAATATGGTCCAGATAAATTTTGAATACCGTCCGGACCATATTGTCACATAACATCTTTTGTTCAAAATTTTAATCATAAAAAGGTGCTAAATTAATTCAAAATTCAATTATAAAACAAGTTGTAGAAAGCATTGACTCACGTCATCTTCGGTTTCCTCAAGCAATCTGGAATAGGTATACAAAACAAATTAAACATGCTGGTATATTTTTACATGTAAACAACATACAAGATTGAATATGTTTTGGTGAATTGATTTTATATCTCACCTTCCACAATAAGAGGATATCTCCTTTGAGTAAGCACGCAATTCTTGCTTATCTGGAAAATGAAATGAAAACTTACATGAGAAAATACCTTTTTTGTAAAATATATAAAGCATTTACATAAACAATCATGTTGGTTTAGTCACTAGGGATGATATAGTCCTGTTAAGCTAAACTATAACTGTATAAGACAAGCTTACTGAAAGAAGTTTCACCAATACATACTGCTAGTGATGTTATCCCAGTCATCCACTTTCATCCATATTCTTTTATTTGAATCTACCTGCATAAATGGCCACAAAGCACCATTGTTAATATCAGATATATATGTTTAAGCAGTTATTAATTATTTATATTAGATATATGATATGTTTAAGCACGCACCTTCTGAAGAGTATAGTCTTGCATCTTATCACAAAGCCCATCCAGGAGGTCAACCACTCTCAGATCACTGACTCTGTATAACACAAGTTAGTTAATTTAGTAAACAAATGTTGATTCATCTGATCACTGCAAAAGTTTCTAGCTTTAGTACAGAGTGGTAATTGTTTTGAAATATTACTTGTAATCGATCACTTTTCCTTGGCGTTGACCTTTGGAATCCAATCGGTTTCTCAAGTCCAGATGATTTTTTGGTTTCTCCTGGAAAGATACAAAAAATAAAATTAATAATAATTAAAAATATATAGGATTTATGTTATAAATTCTTCATAAATATGATGCGGGAATGAAATCATGCATTTGCAAGAAAGCAAAAAGGCATACCTTTATCATTCCTTGTTCCAGCTCCTCCTGCAAAATTTAAAACCAGTTGATGAATTCAAATTTTTACCATAAAGGCTCACTTAAGAAGGTGTGTCATTGAGAATGTGCATGTATTAAAATTCAACTTCCAGTGGATAAATGTTAAAGTTCACATTATAGCACCTATGATAAGCTTTGTTGTTAACAAAACAAATCGTGGAACCTAATTTTAATTCTACACAATACATCTCTTCATCCATCTTCAACTAAAAAACTCACCAGTCAGTCAATTTAAACTTTGTATTATAGCCTTATAGGGTCACATGCTCAATTCACGCAAAATCTAGTTCCGGATTGCTAGAACGAATTGCAGACAGCGAGCAGAGCCGCTCACGAGCTACTCGAGATCAAATTGATAAAAGGCTCGATATGAGCCCAGCTTATCAAGCCCGAGTTGATCCCAAGCCTCAAATAAAGCTCGTTTAGTTATCTGCCCAAGCTTCAACTTTGTATGGGGAAGATGGTTTAGGCTCGCCGAGCATCAACAAGCCTAGTGTATTTTTAAGTTACAACTCTTTTCTACTTCTATGTATTTGTTTCACACTACACAGCTAAGCTCGAGCCAAGCTTTGGCTCATTTAAGCTGGTACTGCACACGAACTCGAGCCGAGCCTAGGCTTGTTAAGGTTTTTATCAAAACACATACATATAATTAAAATAGTATATGAATTAATCTATTAATCAATAAATAGTAAATGAACCAAGCCTTAGCCGCGCATGACCTTGAAAAAAATGATTCCAGAGTCGAGCTCGAGCTTTAGAAATACAGCTCGAAACAAGCCAAGCTCAAGTGCTGGTAAGTCAAACGAGCCGAGCTCGAGCCTAGTCTCGGTTCCGCTCGTGTACACCCCTAATTAGTAATTAAAAACTATTTAATAGACATTCAGATACTTACTTCTATTTTCGTTACGAGTATTACCAAAATAAAAGTTAAATCTACTAATTACTTGTAAGGATTCATACAATTTCTCCAATCAGAAAATCAATTAGATAGGAAATAAGAACCAGATCGGACAATTACAAAACCTAAATGAACGAATTGTAACTGATTACTATTTACTTACAGCTACGGCATTACACGCTCTGCATTTATCATGAATCGAATGAGCAAATGATAATAAAGACACGAATACAGTCACGGCAAAGATCAACCGCCTCAACGCCACCGTCATCTTCGGTTATAATATTCTGCCGGTGTAAATCTACACACACACTGAAACACGCACTTATTCCGTGAACTGACCGCTGACCGGAGATTTTCGTTACGTGGAAGACGAGTATTTCGACCAATTGTAAGGAGACACCTGGCGGAGGATGGTAGGGTCTTGACACGTAAGATTAATTGTATTGTTCATTTAGCACCCCTTGAGTTTCGACTGTTGTAAAATATACCTCGTCTTTTGATGCCAGAGTTTTTATTAAGTCACATGCTTAACCAATGTTTGTCATCGGATTTGAACCCTTGACATTTAAGGAATGAAGCACCTTGGCCAGCAAACAGGGGGCACTAGCGGCCAGGCCTTGCCACGCTGGTCATGTACACCACAAAGCCAACCAGCGAGATGAGATACGAACAATAAAGCGTGGGGGATGACCATTTGAAGTGGGGATAAGCTTGCATATTCATTTGGTGTGTGCTTGATATATGTTGTAGACTACATATTCACAATGAAGAAAAAGCTATGGCATGTTTGTTGTTTTACTACAACATGGGTTTTTTTTATAAGACATTACCTGAGCTTTTTCATAAAAGTTATTTTCTGGTCTAAATGTATTTTTTTGGCACAATTTATTAAGTTCATTTGTTTTTAGATGGTTTAATGCTTTACTTGTTATAAATATGAAAGTAATTTGTATATAATTATCTTTTATTATAAAATTTATATTTTAATTTATATTGTTATTTCACATTTTTAAGAACAAAAAAAAATAAAGAAAAAGAAAAAAGAAACTCGCTGAAGCCTTGCTCGATGGAGCAATATCAGAAGATAAATTCTGAAAATGACTTCAACTACAACATACAGTCTTAGACTAAATAGTATTTGGTTTTAACTTATGATGATATTATGTACATAAATTTGTAATCCATTAACACATTCACATAATGATATCATATATTTAACTCATGATAATGATAACATTTACATAAGTTTGTAATCCATTACTAATAACACTTTTTTAAATGAGAACTAAAGAAATCTAATCAAAATTGTATTACATGTATAGATAAAAGATAGAATACAAAAATCTTTATCATACATTAACGTACGCGACTACAATATCCGTGGATTTCAGAAACATACAAACCCTAAATCAAACTTTCCTCCTTTGTCAATCTCATCCTCCTCTGTCAATCCATCTCCACCACCACCTTCCACCACTCGCATGCATCAACAATCCACCGTCACCATCACCAGCTTTGACAACGAGTGTCGGGCAACTCGCCGGAAAATCGCAGCTATGCTCCCCCTTTGTTCATAGGTTTGTTTTTAGCAATTGATCAAATTAATCATCAATTCATCCAAGCAAACACATATGGATCTTCAATTGAATCAATTTTTGACTTGAGTGTAACTGGTTTCCTTGAGGGTATGAGCATTTTCTTGAAACGATCTATGAAATCACATCAAATGATATCAAAATCATCAATTATATCTAATTAATCATCAATTCTTTCAAACAGACACACCTGGATCTTCAATTGAATCAATTTGTGATTGTTAGCGCTTGTAAAGCATGTTTTGTAATTTATTGGTTTATGATTTTAATCTGAAAATCTTATAGTTTCACAATAGGTTTTTATTTTGTATAAAACCTGGGAATATAACAAAATAAAAAAAAATTGAGAAACCTATAGCGACGACTTCTTGTCGCTAAAAAGTAAATCTATTTGTTTTTTGACAAAATGGCAAAAGACGTCCTTTATGTTTGCACGGTTTTTCAATGGACGTCCTTTGGCAAACTTAATGACAAAAAACATCCTTTATATTTGAAAACTCTATCACGTTTTGTCCTTTGACCCTAACCCAGTTAAGTATTTTCGTTAAATTTGGTCATGGTGCAATGCACATAAGGGTATATTTGTAAATTTATAAATAGATTAATAACTAAAAAATAAAACATGTATAAGATATATATGTAAAACTGTTAAAAAAAAGATATTATATGTAAAAGGCTTTCTCTCTCTTACTCTCTCTCCCTCCCTTCTTCTTCTTCTTCTTCTTCTTCTTCTTCTCTCTCTCTCTCTCTCTCTCTCTCTCTCTGTATTTACTGTTTAAACCACCACCACCATTAACCTCCACCGGAGACCTAGGTAATCGCCGCCGCCACCACATCAAATCAACTACCACGCTTCCTGACCCGTTTTTATTCCGGGCACGTCATCTACATCACCACCATGACCAGTTTTCCGACAAGGGGATCAATGACTGAAACGATTGATTAGCGTCTAATTTCTCAGATCTAATCTTGTGTAACGTCTAATTTCTCAGATCTAATCTTTATTCTTCTAATTTCTGGAGGTGCGGTGGTGGCGGTCGGTTTTCCGAGATGCAGTTGTGGGTCTTGTATGGAGGTTCGGTGGTAGCGGCTGGTAGTATGGGTGACGGTGGTTGAGGTCAATGTGGTGATAGGTTGGTTGGTGACGGTGGTTTTGGATGAGAGAGAGAGAGAGTGGAATAGTGGATCGATTTTTTCATTTTTCGCCGGAAAATGCCGGTCGAAGCTGGTGTGTGAAATGATGATGATGGTGAGTGGTGGGTGCCCTGGTGTGTGGTTGTTGTGTTTATGAATGTTTGGGTAAAGATGAGGGTTAAAAAGAGAAAAATGTTTATTTACTCAAAGACCAAATTTTAAATCAGTTACACAAATAACCCCTGAGAGGGTAAAAATACTAAATTGCCCTCACATGAGGTGCACATGACTGGTTTTAACGAGAAAAAGTAACCCCTCGTTAGTGAAAAGGACGAAGCTTGCAAGGGTTTTTTAACACAAAGGATGTTTTTTGTTATTAAGTTTGCCAAATGACGTCAACTGAAAACCGTGCAAACATAAAGGACGTCTTTTGCCATTTTGTCTTGTTTTTTTAATCGGTATTAAATATCCTATTGGGACGACAAGTCGTCGCAGTAGGTAAATACAAATTTTATTAAATATTTATTTTTATTTCTCAAAATGTAGGTGACGAAAACCTATAGAGTCGACAAGTCGTCGCAAGACATCCAGGCCTATAGCAACATCACTTAGGCGAAGACAAGACTCGCGATGAATTATCATCGCTAAATGGTATGGCGACGACAAGTCGTCACTATAGGCCGTCATATCAGACAAAATTTCTAGTAGTGAATGACCATGACTTCCAACAAAACTTCAGCAACTCAGGTAGTAATGATCTCGGCCTACAACAACCAATGAATCTATTCAGAGGAATTTTTGCAATACAAGAGAAAAGAGAAACATTTTGAGGGTTTTGACGTAAACCAAGCACAATCTATTGATCATTCAAACGCCACAAACAGTCGATATTCTTCCACATTATACCCTCTTTCTACATATTTGTCTTATGAAAGATTTTCTAATTCTCGTAAAGCTTTTTTAGCGGCTATCACTTGCAACGATGAGCAGGAAAATTTTCACCAGGAAATAAGAAATAAGACTTGGGTAGAGGCTTTGAAAAGAGAAATTGAAGATCTCAGAAAATTAAGACATGGACCTTGGAAACGTTATCGAGTGGTAAACATCCTATTGACTCCAATGGGTTTATATCGTAGTCACAGGATACGCTAAATATGCCACGATCCGCGATCCAGATCGCATGTACCGGATCACGGTACAAAAGCGGCCCGATCTACGTGGTCAGAAATCGGAATATTGAAGCGTACCTGATTGATTGAAGAATCAAACTTTCACCTGCAAAATCGTGTTCCCCTATTGAAGGAAATGGTGTACTGGATCGTTAAAAAACACGTAACCAAATTCCAATTGTCAATTTCAGTTTTGTTTAAAAAACAATCGTTGTTATAGGTATATATGTAAAATCAATTGATATTTCCTTATTAATCTCATTTATTAGCTGGCAACAACTCAATTATTATCTCCAAAAATAGGAGATTGTTTTTTTAAATATATATGGATGGTTAAATCTTTTAAACTCTAGTTTGATTCTAATCTCTAATTATCAATTATCAGTTCCCTTCTTAAACTAGTAGCCTCTTCATATCTTGTCCTAATTTCTAGATTATTCTCCCGCCAAATTGAATGGTTTGTATTACACTTTACAGTTTACACTTAACTGCCTCTTCGGTATTATATATAACTATATACTTTTCAAAGCCTTATAGTATACACAAAAAGTTCAATCATTTATAATTAAACACTTAACAATGGCTTTTGGTAAGAGAAGTGCACAAGAAACCTAAGATTCTGCAGAGCCGATTGATGTAAGTGACAACAAAATTGAAGACGATATAATATCAGAGACAACACCAGCAGGTCCAAAATCTTCTGAAGTGCATAGCAAGCTAAAGGATGAGAAGCCTTTGATGCATGAAGTTGACTTTGTAGGTCCCAGGAATAGCAAGAATGCAGGGGGTTCAAAAGTGTGGGTTTGCAAGCACTATCATATACAGTTTAGGAGCTCCTATACGCGTATTCATGCTCACTTCTTTGGTGCTCCGTGGAAGAAAGCTGAAATAAAACGTTGTTCCGCTCTACTATATGATCATGAAAAGTATCTCAGATTATTGAAAAAAGTAAAAGATGCGGAAAAGGTAGGCGTGTCCAAATCTTTAAAAAATTCAACATTTAGTGGTAATTCTAAATAGAAGTCATCCTCTTCTAAAAACCCGATTGAAAAATCTTTTGGTTTCATGGAGAGAAACCAAGTAGACTTGAAGATTATGAGAGGATTAAGTGCAAATGGCATTCCGTTCAATGTCTTGCGCAATCCCCAATTTTTGGAGATAATTAGTGCAATCAACAAAGCACCAAAAGATTATGTAACATCGCGTAAATTTCGGGTCAAAAATGTCAAGTTTCAAAAGTCAAAGGACCAAATCCGTCAAAATTCTAAACCCAAGGGGTTAAATTGTAAATTTTGATTTCCTGACCCATCGCGCTACGCGATGGATCAGAAAAGAGCTCCATCACGTATCGCGATAGGGTGTATGATACGTTGTGACACGTGTGCCACGTGGCACACGGTGGAATCGTCTGCCGCCACGTGGCAACACGTTCGCCACGTGGAGTGGCGCCTGCCACGTGTCACCACGTGGCAGGTCTACTCACTGATTCATCAAGCCTACGTCGCGGTACGCAACAGGCTTGCTAAGAGACCTGTCGCGTACCGCGATGGGATCCAAAATCAGCCCTATAAATAGCGGCCACGGGATTCATTCCTAACACATCAAAATCTCACACAATTACTCTCTCTCAAACTTCTCTCACTACCTCGAAATACGTGCCATCAATTCACCTCGATAAACGTGCCCCGAAACCTCCATAAACGTGCCATTCCCCGACAATATTCCAAACAAGAAAGAAGTGCTGTCCCAACGTCCCGACAATCATCTCGAAGTACGTGCCAAGAAGGGTTGGTGTCTCGAGAAACGTGCCAAAAGTAGAAAAGAGCAATTGGCGTCAAAGTGCTGCCCAAGTGACTAGGGTATTTCTAAGCCAACAAAGGTAGGCATGCCCGACTAAAATATATTAAAATATTATAAAGGCTTAATACCCAAGTCGAAGTTATTCTCGATAAACGAAGACACATATAACAAAGAAAATAAAGAAAAGAAAAATGAAAACATATATGTAAGTATATATATGAATATGATTAATCTTTGTTATAAAATATATTATTTAAGAATAATGCGTATTCTTAAATAATAAAGAAAAGAATACGTTTCTTAAAGAAAAAGAAACGTCGGGTTTTAAGAATAAACTAAAGGTTTATAAATTACTATTAAAACTAAAAGTTTTAAAGTAAAAAGAGATTATGAACTAAAGGTTCATCGAGATAAATAAAGACTAAAGGTCTTAAGCCGGATCGTGTATCCGACTAACAAAAGTTATACTCGTACTATAGGTGCGAGATAGCAAGAGAAGAACCCACGGACGGTGTTGGAAACCGATCCCTATCAAAAGGTGAATACGCCCCACTTTTATAAACTTGTTTTCAAACAATCAAACGTGTTATGTGTAAAACTTTACATGAGGCTACGTGTCTCTAAAAACACTGTAAATAAGAGTATAAGCCTAGCCCTCAGGCTGTAGTATACGTTTTTCTGGATCCTTACATATGTGGTATGCGGTGGACACATCGCACCACGCCTGGTCACGACCTTCAACCACGATGGGCCGGACCTAAGTTACGTCCGAGTGAGACTGACCATGTGTATATTTATGGTACCTAAGTTATGTCGAAACGCTGCGGTGTTTTGCTGAGGTGACCTAGTGTAGAGACTCAAGTTTATAATGATTGTTTAACTTGATTATTCCTAAGCCAAGATGGGCCGAGGCTTACGTGGTCTCGAGGGGTAATTAAGTAAAGAAAATATTTTCGCGTCAGCATATTCACCAGCATTTGTTGCTGACGTATTTTATAACATTTTGCAGGTAACCAAGATTAGAGCTTGAAAGACGAAGAGCTCAAGAATCCGATGGCTCGGATAACTTTGTGTAAATTTTAAAATGTGGTGGTTTTGTAAAACATATAAACAAGTAAAACTAAACGAGACTTTTGTCTCGTCTTTGTAATGTAAATATTTTAACTTTAAATCCACATGTTTATTAAAGTCTTCCGCATTAACCCGCAACTCTGATTTATTTACAAATATGGTACCAACTATTGATCACACACCTAGGCCTAAGATGGGGGTGTGACAGGTTGGTATCAGAGCCATCGATCTTAGCGAACTGGGTATCATAAAACAATACCCAAGCTTCGATCCAAGCATAGGGAAATATTTACTTGTTTATTTTAATAGGGATAAGATTGGCTGGTAACCCTTTATTTCCCTCTCTACATTCTAAACCACCCATGAAAAGGTTGTCTTATGAAGAATTAATAAAGTATTATGATAATGAAGCAAGAAGAGCAAAGAGATACTACAAATTCCCCAAGGACATCATGAGTAAGGATTACTTCGAAGCATTTTTCAATTCCGATATGGATCATAATCAAAGCAAACCAAATCCCGGCATCGAGCAAACTCCAATCTACCATCTAGATAACACTCCGCACCAATTATACCAAGCATCAAGGCACTCAAGTTATTATCCATCCAACCCACTAATGTATCACTCATCAGACGTGCCAACATATCAACCAATGGAAACTTCACTACATTACTCAGATCCAACATATGTGCCACCAAATCCACATCCGTCATATTATTTTCTCGCCAACAAGCAAGTAAAGGAGGAACCCAATTCTCCTTCATCCGATTGGATGCAATGCCACTCAGATCAACGGAGGTAGCATACCGGCACATCAACTATGGATACTGCCAATTCTCACATCAACAAAAGGGGACCGTCTCACAAGCCCAAAATGAGGGTGACAATGCCATACGAGAAGATTCATGTGCCTGCAATAACTGAAGAAGAACTGGAAATAGAATCAGAAGAGGATCCAGAGGAGGAACCGGAGGAGGAAACAGATCCTGAGGAAGAGGAATTTCCCGACAACCCAAATGAAGATATGACACCGGTGGAAGAGCCATACTCTCAACAAACCCCAAGTTATGGCTCTGTTGACCCATATATGCAATTCCTTCAAGAGCTCAAGGGTAAGGCATCATCAAGCTTCTCACTGTACACAAGCGAGATCCCATCAGTTGAAGAACAAGCAAATGAGATACGCGAGCAAAATGAAGCAGCCGATGCATTCTTCAACTATCCCTCGGATATGACAATGCCTCCGTATCCAAACCCGAAGAACAATTACGATATTGTGATGATGGGTTACCGTGACCCACCACCAAGATACGGGTATCCTACCGACATACCTCAGTCTCAGGAGGAGCATTTGGATCGAACCCTACAGGAAACTGATGAGTTGAGGAAGAAGATTGATACTAATGGAAAGAGAAAGAAGAAAATGGGAGAGACAATTCTTCGCAAATGCAACAAACTGACGAGGGTTGTTAAGAAATTCATGAAAGACTAAGGAGATGATGGCAATGTCATATGAAGTTTATGTGTGTAAAATAGTTTATGTGTTATATGTAAAATATGATGTAATAAGGATAAGAACTTATATATCGCATAAACGATATATAAGAATGTTGTAACATAATATACATATCATTTTATGATATGTATAAGTATGTGAAATAAATAAACTTGTATATTAAGAAAAGAAATATGTTAAATTTCAGATAAAAGAATAAAAGAAAAAGAATGTCTAGACAAAGTGATAGCCGAGAGGTCTCTCGAAAGGAAGCCGAAAGACGACAAGAAAAAGGGAAAGGTCCCGAAAATAATGAAGAGGAACCGATTCCCGACAAATACATGAAACAAATTCAAAAATTAGTAAAAGACGCCGTAAGGGCCGAATCTGAGTTTAAATCCCAATCTAGACAAACAAAGCATTTGCAATCTGAAAATCCTTCCTGAAAGTCTGTCTCTAAACCCCGATCTAGACCTTCCCGTATGGATGAAAGCGTACATGAATCAAACGCCGATGGTGGGTTCCGTCAAGAGTTCAAGAAACTTAAAATTGGTGGATGTTCATTCAAAGACTTTAAATGCTATGGACCGAAGGAGTTCCATGGTGACAAGGGAGCCATTGCAACTGTGAGGTGGCTCGAAGAGATGGTGACAATTGTAATTACAAGCAAGTGTTCGGATAAAGAAAAGATCCAATACTCCGCCCTGATGTTCAAAGGCGAAGTGCTAGAATGGTGGAACACACTAATCATGAGTAAGGGAAGGGAGGTAATGTATGGTTTGACCTGAAACGAGTTTAAAGAGTTGCTGATGTCGAAATTCTGTCCGATGCATGAAACGGACCAAATTCAAGCCAAATTTTTGGCTCACAAGGTTGTTGGAACTAACCTTCGTGAGTACAACACGAAATTTCACGAATACTGTCGTTTAGTTCCCTAACTGGTTACCCCTGAATCCAGAAAAGTGACACATTACATTTGGGGACTGCCACGAGAGATTCGTGACATGGTGAGGTCACACTTGCCACAAACCGCTGACTCCGCGATGGAGTTGGCAGGTTACTTGATGGGCGGAATGATCCGCAATAAAGAAGAAGATAAGAAAGTCGTAACAACACATGACTCAAGGAGGGGAGGAGATACCCGCTTCAAGGGTAAAGGAGTTGATCAACGAAGGTCCAGCTTCAACCCCAGCCTTCCTCAATGCAAAGTTTGTAAGAAACATCATAGGGGTAAATGCAACTTCACTCCCCGAGTCTGTGAATCATGTAATCGATCCGGCCATGCTACGGCCGACTGTTGGAAGAAGAAGAAGATGACCTGCTACAACTGCAAGGAGATGGGGCATCTTATCCCTAAGAATAAGCCCGCGACAGGTGGTGCGGGTGGTAGCGGTCAAAAGAACGAGCCCAAGAAGGGCAATGCAAGAGTCTTCGTCTTGGACACCAAGAAAGCGGCCGACATGCTGGAAACCATCACCGGTACGTTCTTAGTTAACAATGCGTATGCTAGAGTTTTGTTTGATTCATGAGCCAATTTAAGTTTTATAGATTATAAATTTTGTAGTCTATTAAATGAATCTTTAATCAAACTTAATAAAACTCTAAGCGTCGAGACCGCTAATGGCGAAATCGTTAAAATCTCCGAAGCTCTAGAAAACGGAAAAAACTTGTTAGCCGGTTACGTTTTGCCTATTCAATTGTTACCTATAACTCTTGCTGGTTTTGATATTGTATTGGGAATGGATTGGTTATCCGATAACCATGCTCATATCTTTTGCAATAGCAAGACTGTTGAACTTCGAGCCCCGGATAAACGAATTATTCGAATTGAAGGGGATAAAGACGCCGGCCAAGTTAGCCTAATCTCCATGATAAGGGCTAACAAATGTTTGAATCAAGGATGCTTAGCATTCATGGCCTACGTCACCGAAGACTCTAAACCCAAAGAAATCAAAGACGTTCCCATTGTTTCTAACTTTGCCGATGTATTCCCCGATGAACTTCCTGGTATTCCTCCCAATCGTGAAGTAGAATTTAGGATCGATCTGATTCCTGGAACTACTCCGATCGCCAAACCTCCGTATCTCCTAGCGCCAACCGAGATGAAGGAACTGAAGAAACAATTGGACGAACTTTTTGAGAAGGGTTTCATACGACCAAGCTCATATCACCATGGGGAGCGCCGATACTATTTGTCAAAAAGAAAGATGGATCCATGCGTATGTGTATCGACTACCGAGCTCTCAACAAATTTACAATCAAGAATCGTTATCCACTCCCACAAATCGATGATTTGTTCGATCAACTTCAAGGTGCTAGCTTCTTTTCAAAAATCGATCTTCGTTCTGGCTATCACCAACTCAAAGTTCAAACCGAAGACATTCCAAAGACCGCGTTTCGGACAAGGTATGGTCATTATGATTTCACCGTTATGCCATTCAGACTTACTAATGCGTCAGCAGCGTTCATGTACATGATGAATCGAATCTGTAAACCTTACTTAGATAAATTTGTAATCGTTTTCATCGACGACATACTGATTTATTCTAAATCCAGGGCTGATCATGAAGTCCATCTCCGAACCTTACTTGAAATTCTTAGAACCGAGAAATTGTACGCCAAGTTCTCGAAATGCGAGTTCTGGTTGCACGAAGTGCAATTTCTTGGTCACATCATTAACGTAAACGGTATTCAAGTGGATCCTGCTAAGATTGAAGCTATCTCTAAGTGGGAGATCCCAAAGTCGCCAACCGAGATTCGAAGTTTCTTGGGATTGGCCGGCTACTACCGAAGATTCATTGAAAACCTTTCCCGAATCGCTGTTCCCTTAACCTCCTTAACTCGCAAGAACATTAAATATGAATGGGGGACAAAGCAACAAGAGGCATTCAATATACTTAAACAAAAGCTTACCCAAGCTCCTATACTGACTTTGCTAGAAGGTATTGAAGATTTCGTTGTCTTTTGTGATGCGTCTCATTCCGGCTTGGGATGTGTATTGATGCAACGAAAGAAAGTAATCGCTTACGCCTCTCGTCAACTCAAAGTTCATGAAAAGAACTATACGACTCACGATCTAGAGTTAGGCGCCATAATCTTTGCACTTAAGATATGGAGGCACTATCTCTATGGGGTAAGATTTGTCGTGTACACCGATCACAAAATCTTGAAACACATATTCGATCAAAAAGAGCTTAACATGCGCCAACGACGCTGGATGGAAACTCTAAACGACTATGACTGCGAAATTGTCTATCACGAAGGTAAAGCCAATGTTGTGGCTGACGCCTTAAGTTGTAAAGAACACGAAAAACCAAAAATAGTCCGAGCGTTAAAGCTAGAACTTCAAATCGATCTTATTGACCAAATCAAATCCGGTCAAACTCAAGCAATCAATGAAAACCAAATCTCTGATGAGAAACGTAATGGCACTATTGACTCATTAGTCAAAGATGATGATGGTATTCTTAGAATGGGAAACCGGATTTGGGTACCAATCATTGGAAATTTACGTGAAAAGATTATGAATGAAGCACATAAATCCAAATACACGATGCATCCTGGAAGCGACAAAATGTATCAAAATCTCAAGTCGAATTGCTGGTGGAATGGAATGAAAAGAGATGTCGCTTCGCATGTTGCGAAATGTCTTACTTGTTTGAAAGTCAAGGCTGAACACCAAAAGCCTTCAGGACTGCTTCAGCAACCAGAACTTCCCGTATGGAAGTGGGAGTTAATCACTATGGATTTCATTACCAAACTCCCGAAAACGACTCGACAACATAATGCTATATGGGTGATTGTGGATCGATTAACAAAGTCTGCACACTTCATACCCATCAATGAGTCGTACTCAATGGATAGATTAGCGCGTATTTATGTAAACAACATCGTTGTTTTGCATGGAGTACCGCTATCTATAATCGATTAGCGCGTATTTATGTAAACAAAATTTCCCGAACATCGAAAACGGGTCGGGTTAAGACTACTAAATATAAATTTAGAAAATCCTAGTTGTTACAATGGTGAAGTAATTTCTTAATCAAAATCAAGCTTTGTCAATGTTTAGAGAAAAAGGTTTGCTTCTCATTATATTATGGCAAAAACAAGGTTTGCTTCTCATTATATTATGTTGAGGAGGCTAATGGATTGTAGGGAATCACTTGCTACAACTGTTTCCCTAAACTCTTGGAGGGATTGGGTCAAACAAAGTGATGAAAGCACGAGGGTCACCGGTTCAACGGTTGTTGACACAATTAGAAGCGTTGCGTTTTGGGAGGATGTTGACATTTTGTCTATTACTAAACCTATTTTCTTGACGGTCAAGTTTTGTGACGATGAAGGTTTAAAGATGGGAGAAATTTATGAAAAGATGGATAATATGTTGGGGGAAATTATAGATGTAATTTTGAAAATTACCTATAAATCTTATTTCCCTCAACTAAATTCCATCATGCTCTCTAGGTGGGAGAAGATGACGATACCTTTGCATTGTTTGGGCTTCGCTATGTCACCAAGGTTCTATGACACAAACTACCTTCGCATGTTAGCCCCGGGTGGAATTCCTAGGGAAGCTCCAAATATAGACAAAGAAGTAGTGGAGGGGGTTCTAAGTGCTTTCGATAGAATAGCCGAAAGTAAGGACGAAGCGACAGAGTTGCAAAACCAATTCACAAGATTTCATATAAAAAAGGACTTTATTCAATGAAAGCGGCTCAAGTGGATGCAGTCACCATGGATGCTATTGATTAGTGGTCAATCTATGGATCAGAAACACCACAGTTGGCTGAAGTTGCTATGAAGGTTCTTTCACAACCTATTAGCAGCTCATCGGCGGAACGAAACTGGAGCACTTACTCCTATATACATAATATAAAGAGAAATCGTTTAAATTGTAAGCAGGCGGACAAATTAGTGTTTATGCATTCCAACATTTGGCTCCAATCTCGTTTTTCAGAAAGTTACAACACCGGGCCTAGCAAAAAATGGGATATTAATCCCGAAAATGATTATACGGAAGGCCTAGTACCAAGTATGATGATATGCAATGGGAAAACCTAGAAGGAGGAGAGAATGGCGACCCAAATGGGAAAAGGCCGAGGGTCGATTAGTTTTTTGAATTTCCTGTTTTGGGCTTTTGGTTATGAAATGCTACTGTTATCACTTATGACTTTTGAACTTTGATTATGAATTTTATGTAATGAATTATAAAATCTATGATTATGATTGTTACTGTTATGATTTTGAACCTTTTAGTTTTGATTATAAAATGTTACTGTTGTGTTGATTATAAATTTACACTTATGTAGTTGTGGTTATGAATACTTAGTTTTGTATACGGCACGGCGTACCGGACTTTATGGTACACCGTACCACTATCGAATTGGCGTTCCGAATGAACCTACCCCCTCGTACCGAAATTTATAAATGCATGAACCGCGTATCACGTTTCGTACCACGTACTGAAACGTACCACGATCCATGTGACTATGGTTTATACGTCAAATATAAACCAAATGGAGAAATTGAAAGATACAAGGCTCGGATAGTGGTGAAAGGTTTCATATAAATTGAAGGAGTCGACTTTCTTGAGACTTCCTCTCCGGTTGCAAAACTTGTTATGCTAATAACTCTTCTTTTTGTTGCCGTGAAAAGGGGTTGAGCGACGATGTGAATAACACCTTTTTACATGGAGATTTGGATGAAAAGGTATATATGAAGATCCATCAAGGTTTTGCTACTATTAAGTGAAAACAGAGTATGTTGGCTACGCAAATCTCTTTACAATTTAAACAAGCCTCCCGATATTGGTATCACAAATTTACCATAGCTTTGGTAAGCTTCGGTTATACTGAATCTAAGGCAGATCATTCATTGTTCTCTTTCGCATTTGGTGACACCTTTTTAGCCGTTTTGATATGTGTTGACGACGTGATTATAACAGATAACAATACGCCAAAGATCAAAGAAACAAAAAAGTTTTAAACGATCAATTCAGTATTAAAGACTTAGGGCATTTGAAGTATTTTTTTTTTTGGGGATTGAGGTTGTCCATTCAATTGACGCGATAGTCCTAAGTCAAAGAAAGTATACGTTGGAGATCCTCGAAGACAGTGGTCAAATTGGTTGTCGCCCTAGTCAGTTCCCAATGGAGCAGATTTTAAAGCTCCATCATTGTATAGAAAGTGAAAAGGTTGATGCCTCCCAACACCGTTGTTTAACTAGAAGACTTTTATATTTGCTGACAATTAGGCCTGAGATTGCATACCTAGTTAATGTTCTGAGTCAATTTGTCTCAGATCCTAAAGGTGTGATTTATGCGGAATTAGTAATCAACTTTCAGCAACCGATCGTACATAATTTTGAGTTTATGTCACTTTGAACAATGATACAAGTGCTTCATGAAAATATGTTATTTGCTAATACAAAACAATATAGCTCAATGATTTTATCTGAACGGGTGTAGCCCGAGTTGCAGTAATGATTAATCAAAATCAATTGGTTTGCTCACCTCATCATCTTTGGTTGGAGCTGCATTGCCTTTTATAGGGAGAATTAATATAAGGTCAAGCGTGAAATTGTGAGTTCTATCCCTTTGGAAGTAGTGCACAAACTTGTCAATTTGGGTCCTGCTTGTCTGCTGCAGAAGATGTGGCTTGTGAATAAGATTCTTCATATGAAGTTAAGTACGAGATTAGATATCCGATGATGACCATCAGATATAAAAATAATATCAGAGGAGGTTTTCTTTCTTTCTTATTATTCATCATTTTCATAATCAAGAAGATAAATACATAGAGGACATTGAGCTGTTGCACAATTAGGACTCAAAACACAAAACCTGTCTCTATCCTTATCACATAACATTATTAAATAAATAAAACAAGGAAACAGACAAAAAAAGATAAATATAAATTTTGAATCCAATAGTAATCCCTCTCAAAATAGTGTGCAGGTCACAAATACCGAGCTTGCGAAGCAAAAAAAACCTAACTGATTTACTCCTAATGATTTTATGAATATATTGGCTATCTGTTGTTTAGTTCCAATGTGAAAAGGCATTTTTTCTTTTGACTTGACCCTTTCTCTTACAATGTAGCAATGAATCTTAACGTGTTTTGTGCATTCAAGAAACACTGGTTTATTAGCAATATGTTTAGTTGCAAGATTATCACAATGCAGTGAAGTGGCATTTGTGCAAGAAACTAGGAGGTCCTTTAGTAACCATCTAACCCATAACACTTCACTTGTCATTCTAGCCATAGCACGATATCGACTTCGATAGAAGAGTGAGAGACGACAGACTGTTTCTTGCTTTTCCAAGAAATAGGAGCACCTCATATCATTAATATGTAACCAGTGCGCAATCGAAGCGTAAATGGGCATCTCAAACAGTCAACATCACGCAACAAGATCCAAGACTCCTTCCTTTGGTAAAAAAAAGGCACTGCTCGGGAGTTGATTTAAATGTCAAAGCACACGAATAGCAACTTCTATTTGATAAACGAGTTGGGACCCCAACAATTTTACTTGAGCATTGGCTTCACGTTGACTATTGTAACATTCCTCATTTTTTAAACCCAAAAACCAGACTCATTTTAAATTTTCGACACCTTTCGGATATTCATTTATTAATAAAACAATAAATTGTTTTTGTATTTATATTCATGATGTTTTTTATGTTTACAATGTTGTTTTTATTATTTATGATGGTACAAATTTAATTATAAGGGGGGACGGGGCACCGCGTGATCACCCATCACGCGTGGTGACTTTCTCCACACCGCCGCCGCCCCCTTGTCACGCGAATTTGGGCATATTTGCGTGATGGGTGTCACGCTTGATGAGGGTTGCATTCCAAGAAAAGAGCCGTTATGGGAGGGGGGAGGAATGTAGCCGTTGCGAGATGGAAGTAGCCGTTGGGAGGTGGGGGGGGGGGGTCACCGAAAAAAAAATAGGGAAGAAGGATAAGAACAGGGAAGAAGGAGTGTATTATTATTTATATTTTAAATACAATTTACACATTTAACCCCTTAACTTTCACATTTCTTTTAAACAGAATTTAGAATAATTTACGAATTAAACCTTGAACTTTTGAATGCTATAAAAATTATATAAAAGTCGGCTAAGTTGGCGGAAACGTGACGGGGCCTATATCAACCATTTTTTTGTCGGTTTTTATTTATGTGTTTATCTTTGTAACATTTAATATTGCCAAAACAAAAAATAAAATAAAAACAAAAAAATTTCATCACACACCACCACACCACACCACCACCCCTAGTAAAAAACCATCACATGTGATGGATTTGGGGTTGGTGATGTGGCACCATTTGATTGGGTGGGATGTGTGATGAGTGATGCCACCACATCCACCACCCCTCCCCCTAAGTATTATATCATCTTTCTTTAATCAATTGAGTCAAATATATTTAATGTGTTATAAAAACATTCAATTGGTCAAAATTAATGATTTCAAGTCTTATGACTAGCCATCAAATTAACTCACTTTGACATTATTATTAACAATTTTGAGCCTATATAAAGCTCATTCTCTACAAGTTCTTTGCACAACTAATTTACACTCAAAATCATTCAAGCTTGTCAATTTCTCTCAAGTCTTAAGTTTGACTTTCAAAAGATAACTTCTCAAGAAATATTATTTTTTTCTTCTTTTGTGATATAATCCCCTGGTAATGTTTATTTCTTGTCATTACACATAATGATTGTTTCCATGATGACAACCCAAACGACATTCATAGAGACATATCATCATTCGTAATCGGCTCGCTTATGTTCGACTTATGAATTTTATGTTTAAAAGTTAACTTTTATTAAACGAATAATCAAGAACAAACATTTTTTAACATACTACTTCATCTTTTTCAAATTATGTTACTCACAAACCCGACTCAATAACCGGGTTCGTGTCCGACAAAAAAACGAACCATGCGCTAAACTAGTTTTCATAATTAATTGTTAAGTTGGAACAAACTGGATTCATCTAAATTAATTAATATTTATTATAACCCATTTGTTTTTCCAAGACTATTATAAATTAAATTAACAAATCAAATAACCAAAAGCTTTTTTTTAATAAACCCAAAAAATATATATTTTTTCTTTATAAATTGTTTTGTCATAAACTGAACGTCCTCGCCAAATTGCTTTCTTTCCGCAAATTCTTTTTAAGCCTAGCTAATTATTTATCTAGGGTCGTTCGTTGAACCGAACTTTGTCGTTGTTGGTACATAGATGTCAGTAGTTCATAGTCTAGCGTTTGTAATCGAGTCTGTAATGTAATTGTGTTTAAGTTTATCTTTATGTATGTAAGCGAAGTTGTCAACAAGTTCGCTTAGGCGAACTTGTTGAACAAGCGAAGTTGTTGACAAGTTCGCCTAGGCGAACTTGTTCAACGAGCGAAGTTATTGACAACTTCGCCTGAGGCGAAGTTGTCGTGTATTTAAGTAACCTACGGGTTACTGTTTAAGAGTTAGTTTTTGATAGTTCGATGAAGAGTTGAGATTATTTGTGATCAAACGTTACGACGGCATTCAGTACTTCAAGAGGATGCTAAGATCCCTGAATACCTTACCGGAGTGTGAGGTGAAAGACTTAGCGAGACTGGAGCTGATAAACAGAAGTAATGATAATATGGCGAGGATGATTGGGAAAATTGTTTGGAAGGAGGCCATCAAAGATAAAAAGTTTGAACTTCTGAAGCCTCAGAAAGGGAAGTTAGTGGAAGATAAAGATAGAGGGATGAGGGCAGACGGCAAACCATGGATGGTTATGAAGTATAAACCAGTCCGTAATTTAAAAGAAGTGCCGATGAAGGTGATGCCCAAGAATGTCTTAAAAGATTTGAAATGGTGGTACGTGGACTGTGAGACTGCTGAAGCAGTCATGGAGGATGAAGATGAGCAAGAGATTATGAGGGTGTATGATCCTATGCACTTAGTCAATCTGTCTCAAGCTGACTTGCAGGTACTACATGCTAAGAAGATTTTCTACATTCCTGCTTGGAAAGAGGAAGTTAAGAAGTACCAGAAGCTGGTCTCTGTATGTGTTAGACAGGGAGTGCATGCTTGAGGGGATGCAGAGAGAAGACGAGAGATTACAAGACACAAGCTATGAAGATCAAGATATGAAGCTACTGCCAAGGGGGAGTCTGTTGGTACATAGATGTCAGTAGTTCATAGTCTAGCGTTTGTAATCGAGTCTGTAATGTAATTGTGTTTAAGTTTATCTTTATGTATGTAAGCGAAGTTGTCAACAAGTTCACTTAGGCGAACTTGTTGAACAAGCGAAGTTGTTGACAAGTTCGCCTAGGCGAACTTGTTCAACGAGCGAAGTTATTGACAACTTCGCCTGAGGCGAAGTTGTCGTGTATTTAAGTAACCTACGGGTTACTGTTTAAGAGTTAGTTTTTGATAGTTCGTTTTAGAGTTCGTGATAGTTGTGATCATTTCACGTGTCAAGTGTCTGTAATAGACGTGGTTCGAGTTATAATATAACGTGGTTTCGTTTGTATCGTGTGTTCGTGTTTTACGTATTCTACGCTCGTAACTACCTACGCAGGGATTCCGCACCTGCGTAGATAGCGATATCCCGTGTAAGATCCGTCCGGGAACCTACAAGAACACGTATAGAGACGTATCAAGTAGATCCAAGAAACCAATGGTGTCAAAAGGAAAGGAAGTAATGATTTATTCAAAAGAAAATCCTCAGGGACAGGAATATTATTCAACGATGCAAGATCTATACTTTAACCACACTGAAGGTGAAGATCAGAACATGGAGATGTATGACATTGAAGATGATTCAACTCATTATGAAGTCAATGTCACCAAACTAACTGAAGCAATGGATGCTGAGGAAAGGAGAAAGTAGAAAATACCAAGAATGACAACCAGATCAAGAAGCTGATTATTCGATGGAAGAAATAAGAATCTTAGTAGTTTTAAACAATGCAATTGTAATAAATGTCGTGCAATCTTGTAACAACATAAATAAGAGATGTATTTAAATTTCCTCGAAATTTGTAATGTAAATTTTAAAGAACCATGTCAAGAAAAGATTGCGCAAACTCTCAAGATAATTCTTCCAAGTACATCTGGAAGTAAGAGAGTTATAGCTAGAAATAAAGGAAAGGTCCAGGTTGACAAAGTTTAAAAAGATGATGAAATAAGCAAAGATTAAAAGAAACTGTAAGGCCCCGTTACCGGTAGCCCTACTTTCGTGTTAGATTTACTCATAAACGCAGTTCTAAATATCAGAGTTAATTAAAACATTCGCGGAACATTAAAAACATTCAAACCATTACATTCCATAACCATAATTCTTGTCTTATCGAGCATTCATAGTCATTTAAAAACAAAACATAGTCTTTTAACATAAAACATCATAGCAAAATCTTCAGATGCCAGCTTCGTCCAACTCTGCCATGTGTCCTCCTCAAGCTACCTGCCTCATTCTACTCACCTGCGTGCATACTAAAAGTCAGCTACGCTGAGTAAGTTCTAGTTAATCACATAATCATACAATACCTTCTTACATTTCATACTTAACCTCTTAACTTTCTTTTATACACACATAAGTGCATATACTTTCATTCTTACCTTCATACTTTCTTTACATGCATAATCATATGTTTTAAAGAGCCTTTCGCCCTATAACCTCACAGATATTATAAGGGTCTGGTCCCTAACATCACAGATATTATAAGGGTCTGGTCCCTAACATCACAGATATTATTAGGGTCTGGTCCCTAACATCACAGATATTATAAGGGCCTGGTCTCTAACATCACAGATATTATTGGGGTCTGGTCCCTCTTCGTTACCATACAACCATATCTTTCCTTCGTTTGTTAACTTTATCGCATTCATACGTATAAGCAAATACATTATACTTACCTTATACATAACACTACAACCTGACAGTACGTGCAATATCTGAAGATCGTTCACGTACTACAAGCATTCATTCATACATTCCACATCATTCATATAAGGCATACACTTATCACTTAGGATAAGTGTGTTAACAAACATATCGAGTATGCACACAGCCCCGAAACCATAACACAGAAGTGGGGCTAGAAACTCACCTGAATCCTGTTATGCTCTCCGTTAATCGTTATTCCCTTCTTGAGCTGTGCACGGCTAACTGTATAATATTTACATGTATCAATTAAATACTACTACTCGTATAGTATTTCTATCTTTATATAACCCACAACGAACGGGGGTCCGGGGGCAGCGCCCCTGGCAGCGGGGTCTAGGGGCGGCAGCCCCTAGCAGGGTCCAAGGGGCAGAGCCCCTGGCTGGGGTCGAGCTGTCTTAACACATTTTTCATTAGGTTTTTCATTTATTTTCTAATTTGCTAACTCAAGCGAACTTGTCATTAAGCGAACTTAACAATAAGCGAACTTAACATTAAGCGAACTTACTGTTAGCGAACTTAGTGTTACGCGAATTTAACATTAAGCGAACTTAACAATAAGCGAACTTAACATTAAGTGAACTTACTGTAAGCGAACTTAACATTAAGCGAACTTAACACCTGGCGAAGTTAACTTGGCGAAGTTACACCTTAAGCGAACTTATGCCAGGCGAAGTTGTCAAGGGCGAACTTATGCCAGGCGAAGTTAACTTGGCGAAGTAACACCTTAAGCGAACTTATGCCAGGCGAAGTCCAGTTAGGCGAAGTTGTGCAACAGCCCCGCTGTTGATCCTTAATCCCTAAAATCATCATCGTTTTAACGTGAAACTCTTGGATACGATATTTAACCAATTCGCGATCAATCCTATGGTCGTTTTTGGATATGGTTTGACCCGAAAACACGTACAGTTTGGACCTTTAAGTTCAAAAACGTTCAATACTAGTGTTAAGGGTTCATTAACCGAGCCGTTTCCATTTTCGGGTTCATTACGCTCGTATTTATCATCAAGTTTACAACTTTATGTTTCATTTATACCCGATACACTCTCGTTCTAAGTTTCAATGCTAAACGTTTATAAAAACGTAAACTTTAAGATCAAAACGTACCTTTTCGTGTTTGTTTGGCTTAGTCACGGACCATAGATCTTGTGTTTATCTTGAGAAATGAAGGATCTATCAAGAATCTCGTTTACTTGGCCTTGGATCTCACTCTCGCTCTCGGCCGTATATAGGTGTAAGTGTATGTGTGTGTTTTTGAGTGTAGAGATTAAGATGGAATGAAATGAGGTTTAGGGTTTTATGGTGGTTTAGGGGATATTTATATCCCTTAAAGCCCATGGACCTAAGGCCCATTCTCATTTAACCCATCTTAATTAATCTAAGTCCATGATCCGTTCTTTACTCGATATTAATTTAATTAATAACGCGAAATCACTAAACGTAACTTTCTTTATTTAACATTATAATATTTAGGATGTTACAGAAACAGACCTAGAAAAAGAAGTATAGAAATTCTCGTGGTCTATTTGTACACAAGGTTTGTACTAACCACTTCAAGAATACACAGCAAGAAAGTATTGATGCCTCTCAAGAACCCCATCGACTATCATACTTAGAAAATAATATAAAATAATTATCGTTTCATAATATTATCTCAAACATCAAATTCTCAAATAAAGAATAAATAATTAGATTGTGTCATTACAAGACGCGCAAAAGATTAGAAAGAATCCTCTCGAAAAAGCGACAAGCTTAATTAAACACTTCATAAACAAATCAATCTGTTGTACTTATATTAATTGTTCAATGTCACACATCCGTTGCAAACATTCAATAATTAGTATATAAAAAAAGAATTTTGTTCATACTAAAATTTATTATGTTTAAAGAATGTCAAACCCAAACAATCAAGGGAATAATGATGAAGCCTTAACTCATAGAAGCAACAAGGATATAACAAAACCTGCACAAGAGATTCCTGAGCAGTATCTAGTCAAAATCCAAGACATGATTCATAATGTAATGACTCCCTTCATCGATGCAATGAAAGAAGGGTCACACAAACATAACATAAAGCATTCAAATAAATATTCTAGAAGTCCCATACCGAAAACCTTCTCATCATGAAGAAAGTGTTCATAGCTCCAACGCTGAGAGCAAATTCAATGGCGATAAAGGTGCCATATCAACTGTACGATGGCTTGAAGAAATCGAGTCCATTGTTATCATCAGCAATTGTACTGATATTCAAAAGATTCAATACTCCTCTCAATACTTTAAAGGTGAGGCTTTGGAATGGTGGAATACACTGATCATGTCAAAGGGTAGAGAAACTATATACCAATTAAAGTGGGAAGAATTCAAAGAACTAGTGTTACGAAAGTTCTCTCCCATGCATGAAACCGATCTTATTCAAACTAAGTTTTTGAACCTCAAAGTAAGGCACTAATCTCAGAGAATACAACTAAGTTTCATGAGTATTGTAGATTGGTACCACATTTGGTAATACCCGAATCCAACAAAGTAACCCGCTACATTTGGGGTTTACCTCGGGAAATTAGAGATATGGTAAGATCTCATTTGCCTCAAACCGCTGATTTAGCCATGGAATTAGCCAGTTATCTTATGAATGGTCTTATCAGAAATCAAGAAGAGGATAAGAATGACAAAGGAAAGAGAGAAGAAATCGAGAAAAAGAAAACAAAGAAAGACAAAGAAAATGAGGAAGGGTCTTTTAAATTTACAAGACCAATCTGCCAAAATTGTGGCAAAAGACATCACGGGAAATGTTTAAGACCAACAAACTTCCCAAAAAATATTCCATTGATCACATGCATCTTTTGCAAGAAACTCGGTCATTCGGAAGGCGATTGCAGAAGAAAAACAGTTGTATGTTTTAGTTGTGGAGAAAATGGACACTTCAGCTCAGAATGTCCGAATAAGACAAACAACGCTAATGGAAGTGGTGCTAAGAAAGGAAAGGCTAATATGTTAAACATACAAGATGCATCCAATCAAGAATAAAAGTAGACAAAAGTATGCCAACTGAATGTTCAAGATCCAAAGGCATTAGAAATAACTAATAGTTTAGTTAACTCGTGTAAACTGTTTGTAATCTCCTTATGAAACGAGAAATTTTGTAATCGTATAAGGGTATTTAAATCCCTAATGTATATAAAAAGATATATGCATATAGATCGTGTCTTTACATAAGAATGCTTATATGCAAAGGAAAAGAGATAGTAAAATTTTCAAAATACAAGAAAGTATGTTATTTAATAATCATCATCTGTAGAAAGATGAATTAACGATGAAACAAATAAATTAAACTAAGACATAAGAACGTGTCTACTCAAGGAAAATCAGTTATCCGAAACATTGAAAGTTTAAGAGTATAATTGACAGGAACAAATGGAAGGAATCAATCAAGATCAAGAAGTAAAGGAATATCATTACTCAAGTATAAATATCTTGAAAGGTATCAAGATGAGTAAGTTAAAAAACAGATTCGATAGTATGAATCCAGAAAGCAAACTTGTTAACATTAAGGTAAATAGTTAAACATAACTGGCCACTGTGCTTAGCAATTTACAATTATTTACGATATCTGAACTATTAACTGAATACATCATCCAAAGATGTGAGTTAATGACATAACATAAATTGCAAACTTTCAAACAAGAATAAGTTAAGCTCAAGTAGCAAATTAGAAAAAGTCTGATAGCAAAATCAATAAGCAAGGAATTTCTTACAAGGAATCTCAGGACGAGATTTATTCCAAGGTGGGGAGGATGTGACATCCCCAAAGTTTTGATCCAAAAATGACAAGTTAATAGAAGTAAAGGGATGAAAAATGAAAAAACTTTGATTTATTAACCCATGGCGATACGCGATGGGCATAGCCAAGAAGCCATCGCGATACGCGATGGGAAGATAACATGTGTCCGCCACGTGGCAACACGTGGCAGAGGTGTCTAAGAATATGACACGTGTCCGCCACGTGGCAACACGCGGCCGCCACATGGCAACACGCGGCGGAAAGTGTCTAAGAAGATGACACGTGTCCGCCACGTGTCCACGTGGCAGAAGGTGTCTAAGAAGATGACACGTGTCAGGCCACGTGGAGACACGTGGCGCTCTCTGAATAACATGAGTCATCGCGATACGCGATGACCATGAGAAAGGGTCCACCGCGTATCGCGATGGGTGATATAATGCTAAATGTTTATGTTTTCCGTGTATATTTTAATTAGTATTTTAATAGTTTTTGTTCGTTTTAAGTCGATATTGTATACTACTAACGCTTTTATGTTTTGTAGGTTCCGGGAGTTGATCTTGATAAAAAAGGACGAAAAACGAGTTAAAAAGAGCCAAAACGGAGATCCGGAACGCGTCAGGAAGGAGCCAGAACAGAGAACCGATCAGACCGGGCCGGTCTGACCGGACCCCTTGGTGGAGCACGCCGCGCCGCACGACCGGGGAGGCCAAAGCCCGTCGCGCGACGTCTAGGGAATGCTGATGAATTTTTTAGTTCGTTTTTGTTACTTGTTGGGCCTTGTTTTGGGTATTTAAACATCTTTAACTTAAACCTGAACATACCCTAAAGCCACCAGACGATTTTAGAGTTTCTTGGATCATACTTTCGAGTCTTGTGGTGATTTTGAAGGCATGAGAACAGCCGATGAAGAGCTTTACGTTCAAGATCGAAGAAAACGGTTTTTATCGCCTTTAATCTTTCGTTTCTCATTCATTCACCATGTTTTCAGTTTTATTTGCTTTGTTTAATTTAGATTATATGATGCTAGGCTAGACTCCATAGACTACCTAGGTCGTGATGAACCTTAGTTCGGTTTGATTTTGTTTGGGATTTTTGTTCGTTATGGATTTTATGTTCTAAGTAAAGTGTTGAGTTTGAATTAATTGATGCGTATGATTGCTTGCTTTTATTTACTTGGATTTATTGTTTCACATTACCCTTGGTGATTAGGATAGGGTTTTGTTAGGTCACTTACTGTGTGTTATTGACTAGTTTATGATTGATATGCATTAAGATCATAGAAACAATAAAACTAATTAAATAGATAAAAGTGAGCTGCTAGCCTAGAAAGCTGTAAGGTGATAGGTTATTGATAGATCTTTGTTGGTCGGGATTGCTAGATTTAGTTCTTCGTAAGGAGTCCGTATAGATTTGATTGTCAACTTAGTCTATTAAGTCAATTGAGTCTTCTTAACTATCTTTGATTTCCGCGCTGTAAGGTAGGATTTCGTCATAAACATACTTAGACATAAATTATTAAATAACCGTAAGGAAGTTTAATTCATAAAACTGGTGAGTCTTAAAACTTGTTAGAAATCCATAGGTGTCTTCTTGAAGGTCAAGGGTCCTGTTCGGGTTTTCTGTCAAGGGTCTATTTTATGATCTCGGTTCCATAACTTGAGTTTTCCATTTAATTAATAACCGCAACTTTGTGGATTCTAGCCTAGGTAGTTGCTTATATCATCTGAATAAATCTAAGAGTTCTTAATTGTTTATTAGTTTAATTAAATTAGGGTTAAGGTTATTATTATTTAATTAATTAGTTTTAAGATATGATTATGTTTTATTATTATTATTATATAAATTAGGGTTAGGGTTTAATTATTTTAATATTAGTTTAATAATTAGTTTAATTAAGTAATCATTATTTAAAATTTTAGTTAATTAGTTTAATAATTCCCCTTAAATATCATTATTAAATAGTCGTGTCAGTAAGTGGAGTCTAATTAGCTAGTATACGTAATTTATAGAGTCTCGTGGGTTCGATATTCGGACTTACTTAGCTGTACTAGAGTCGACCGGTACACTTTCCGGTTAGTAGTTAAGTTTAAAAGTCTAGAATTATTACTTAGTGTCTAGATTAGTATATTTTAGTTAATAAATTATTTGACTACTTTTAGCACATCAACGGGACCGGACTTCAGCTATAAATAGGAAGGTTATGGCTCATTTCTCATCACACCAAATCACCTCTCTCTAGAAACTTTCTCTCTCCACCTCGGTTTCCGTGCCACCGACACGACAATCATCACCTCGAAATCCGTACCATATACCGACAACTCGAAGTTCGTGCCGACCTCGTAAAGTGTGACGACCTCGTAAACCGTGCCGACCCGAGACGACCCGACATTTCGCCTCGAAGTGCGCACTAACAAGTTTTAAAGACCGGCGTGCCAAGGAGTTGTTGGTCAAGATTCTCAATATACGTGCAAGCGTCGAAGTGCTGCCCGAGAGTCTAGAAATAATAAGCTAAACAAGGTATGTATAATGTCCGAATAAAATATTAATAAAGTATTATTATTCCAAAGACTTAGACCCTAGTCAGGGATATAGCCTAGACCTTGATCAAAGAATCATAAATACAATGATTAAATTAAAATAATGTTTCTTTAAGAAAGATAGAATTTTTAATAAATGAGGATATAGTTAGTACATCATTTCTTCATTATTAAGAAACATAAGATATTAACAAAGGATGGATATAATTGACGTTTCTTCTTGAAGAATAAACATAACATAGACATTTCTTCTTGAAGAAGAAACATAGCACATGGTTAGATAATATAGAGAAAGATTCATATCAAAAATATTTCATTCAAACAAAAGATCAATCAAGGTTTAAGCTATCAAAACCAGACTAAAAGTCTGTAGCCGGATTAAAAGATGATCCGGGTATTTATGTAAACCTATTTTATTATAGGTCAATAATTCAATCATTCACAAAGGTTTTCAAACGAGATCACCACCCACATCAATCAGAATAAACAGTCACAGGTGAATACGTTAAACCTTTTTCAGTTAAGATAAACATGTTGTTTATCTTAAACAAAGTCAGTCAAATAAAGATTTATGGGATTACGTGATCCCTATTAAAATACAAGATAGAAAATAAAAGCAACTCAGACCGAGTACACATGTTTCTGGATCCAAAGATAATTAATCTAGTCTATCAGTCAAGGCTACGTGGTCGTAGACTATAGATCATAATAAAAGTTCTCTAATGGGTGTCAACTCCCGGAGAACCATAATTGTGTGTGTATGGCAGTGGCACAATCCCAGAAATAAGAGACGTTTTTGCTGAGGTTGTTTCACGGAAACTATATTGTCAGTCAAAGAAAGATTTATAAAATGTTTTTAGAGTCAACGATTCACCGGCATATCGCTGACTTATTCCCCCCCCCCCCAACATTCAGGAAAATAAAGATAGTACAGGTAGCAAGGGATCATAGGCATCCAAGAAGATAGATGTTCGCAAGGTAGAGATGGCTCAGTTTTAAATTATTAAAATATTGCAAACAATATTTAAACAAGTTTTATAAATCAAACAAGGGTTTATAAATCAAACTCTCGAATATTTATTATTCAAGAAGCTTTCTACTAAATCAAATATTTTATTATATTTTACAAATAAACTAATGTTTCAAAATATAAATTAATATTTTATTATAAACTAAAGACTTCCGCTAAAACTCTGATATATTTACAAAACATGTATCAACTGTTGCTCACATGCCTAGGCCCTAAGTGCGGGTGTGACACCGTTCTCGGTGGATAAGGTGGTGAACGACATCAATACGACCTCCTTAATTTGGTCGAAGCATAGAAGTCGAAGTTTATGCTTGGATTGGTGTGATTAGTGTATGTTTAACTTCGTCAATTTCCCTTTGTAGTTTGTGTTGGGTGCATGTCATGCTTGGTGTTTTGGTTGGTTTTTTCCTTGTTTGTTTGGCATCTTGCATTTTGTTAGTTGCCCTATTTGTCTTTAATGATATTGGCCTTTCAAAAATAAATAAATAAATAAATAGATTAAGACGTGGGGATTCCAATTCCAGTTTAGTATAACCAAAAAAGAAAGAAAAATGTATTACTATATCATATATTTCTTTATACAAAAGATATTATCAATACTAAAATGGAGTAAGTGAACTACGAACCCATAATGGGTGGTGTGTAGCTTTATGGATGTTGGCATCAAAAGAGGTATGGTTTACATGGAAGAAGAAAAGTAAGAGAGAGAAGTCTACGGTACGCTTGCATATACACAGTCTATTAGGTCCGACCATCTTTTCATAAAATCATTTTTTTCCATTTAGGATCTTAATACACAAAAATATAATACCACACCATCTTTTATAACATTTCTAAAAACCCCAAAATCACTCACTTCCAACATCAGATTCAAGAGATTTAGAGTTGAGAGAGTTATTAACACTAACAATTAATATACTACTCACATTAATAGAAGTCGTGTTATGTGAAAGAGATGAATAAAAAAATCGATAAGGTTCAAGTTTTGAACTAGAAAACCCATATCTGATGGCTTCGGTCTCCAAACCTCTACAAATGCTCTAACAACCAAGAAAGTACAACAACACCATAAATTTATATAAACCGAAACGAACATTAGGGTTTCTCAGCTAGCTGATTCCTTTGTTCAGCCATCTACTTTCTTAACTCATTTGCACCAAAATAACTTCTTGGATTTCTTCGTTGGTTCGGTTGGTTTCTCTAAGAGAACCTAAAAACCAAAATAACGCAAATGCAACACTTTCCTTTTCACATCGTCAATCTCGGTCTCCGTGCCACGGTTCCGACAGGCACAAAACTGTTTCTGTATTAAAGAAAGGATAAAACCACCACATCTTACAAAGACACTTAAACTACAGGCTCCACATATGAAGATAGTTCCGGCAAAGAAAAAATTATAAACACGTACCCATTTATAACCTACTGGGTGTCCGAACTACAGGACTAAAAACATGTCGGTTTTCGAGCGAATTTAATTATGTAGATAATAAAACCCCAAAGGGTACAAATTACAAAACTTTAAAAGTGAAGGGTACACTCCACACCCTCAACAAAACTTATAACAAGAAAACAAAAAATTGACACACAACACCTTCTACTTTATGTTAGAGAGAAACCA